>NW_028164211.1:40000-61334 GCF_964263955.1 Coregonus lavaretus
CAGAGGTGTTTCACAGATACATTCCTTGTGCATAGTAATTAAGTAATACACACACACTCGCACACACACACACACGCATGCACGCACGCTCACATACAGGGAGGGGGAGGGTGATCGGGCCATCTTTCCTGCATCTGTTTAATGACAGGCTCATGCGTGGATCTGTATGTTCCTGTGAAAGCAACGACGGAGCTAGACATGGATGGACCCTACTTCCACATCCCCGACAACACTACACCTCAAAGAGGAAGAACAGAGTAACTACCACCCTATGACCCTACCCATAACACTCCAACTAAGGTTAGTAACACAGGCCTCCTTGTGCCCATCTCCTGCAGTCCATCTAGCCTGCTAGTCCATAACCTCAGACCTCCATGCCCAGATCACTCCCAGTTATGATATCTTCCTGCTGTATAATTGAGCTCTTCATCAGTACTCTGTGTGTGCAGGCAGTGGTGCAGTCAGCCCCCGGGTCCTCCTGATGTCATTAATGTGTGATTAGGGCCAGTGGGGAGCATCAGTTAGGAGGTTAAAGAGCCCCTGACAGCCCTCATCATGGCCCAGGAAACCCAGAGACGAACGCAGGGGCGAGCGCAGATGGGGCGAGGGAGATGCGTTGCCAAAGCCATAACTGTTATTCCTCCTCACCTCCAAAAACTGTCATCCCCTAATGACGCACGCACACACACCCACACACACACATGCGTGCACGGGCAGACATACACACATACACGCATGCACGCTCACACATGCACACACTGATTCAGTCACTTTTTCATTCAGCTCAAAATGCCTACTATTGGCAAGAAACATATAAATATTGTTTCAACCAGATTTATTGGTGGGTCTCTGTGTACAGTAGGTGATATGAAAGTCAGTATCATGGGTCTGCCTTTACTGAAAGGTCTATATCATAGGCTTTGTAGTGCAGGCTAAAGCCTAATTGTTTGGAAAATAGACACAGACCAATAGGCAAGTCTCCTGAGAACATTTGTGATGGGACAAAGTAGCTTGAATGAACTAAGACAAACGCCTACACAAGGCTGCCTACACAAGGCTGCCAAGCAAATTGACTTAAGCAGTCCACAATAAAAGTCCAATAGCCCTATAGCCGTATAGGATTCCTTTAAGTTGTCATCTTTAATACATGAGGTCCCCTGTAGCTCAGTTGGTAGAGCATGGCGCTTGCAACACCAGGGTTGTGGGTTCGTTTCCCATGGCGGGCCAGTATGAAAATGTATGCACTCACTAACTGGATAAGAGCGTCTGCTAAATGACTAAAATGTAAAAATGAGGTGATTTCATATTCCACAACACAACAAAGTCATTAAACTCAGAGGAGAGATTAAATATAAATCAAGCATTGTACCTCTGTCCCTCTCTCTTCTCTCTCCCCTCCCCAGCGAACAGGTGGCCCAGTTGAATGAGGAGGGCGCTCTAACTTGGCTGTCACTGTGTTTTCCGACAGAACCGCTGCCTTCTAAAGCCAAACCGCAGTGAATTATACATCTATGGCAGTAATTCTCTCAGAGGAGGTAGAGAGAGAGGGATGGATTAGAAGAGAGCGAGCGAGAGAGAGAGAGAGAGAGAGAGAGAGAGATTAATGGCCGAACTGTTTGTTTTTGACGCACCGATCATTGGCTCTGGTTTCCGCCCGCCGCTTATTGGCTTTTCAGAATGCATTTATTTATTTCGTTAACAAGAGAGAGCGGGTGCGCGGCTGTCACTTTCTTGGCTCGCTCAGCACCACAGCAGACCTGTCATCTCGTGCACCGTGGCATGCGCCTTTGAACCCCGCCACGGACTACAGCGCGGGAATATTAATAGGCGACAAGCAAGACTTTAAAAATAGGACGAGTAGGTCTATGTCACAGGGCTCATGTCAACTTCTCTTTGTTCGCTACCACGATCTGCTATACACAAGAATGTCTGGACAATGGACACCGAAAGTAAATTATAAAAGAGAAAATCCTACTTACTTTTAATTCTCAACCTGTGAACGTTTTTCTTTCAGGATACACCTGTAGGCTAGAAAAAGTTTTACAAATAGGGAGTCATTTAAAAGAGATCACTTCTGTGTGAGAGCACATACTTCACTCCCACTGGACAGTGCCCAAATGTTTATTTGTCTGAGCTATGGAATATTTCACAACACATCAAACTTCTGAACTGTAGTCTGACAAACAGGTCTGAATGGTCTTGATTCAGAGAGCCGTTCAGCGCCAGCCAAGCCCAATAAGGTTATTCAATTCGATTTCAACACTGTGCCCCTGTTCCAGCATAATCTGTCCGGGGGGTCATGACCTTTAGATCCCCTGCCTGCCTGCCTGTGGAATAAAGAAGACCTCAGGCTGGGATGACAGGAGAAGTCTTCCAAGGAGTTCATGTTACCAGATGTCATAATAACAAGAAGCTAGAGTTCCTTCCTGCTTTGTCTTGGAGGGGGTTTGGACAGGGGCAGACAGGATGTGCTGCTCTGCTGTGGCACAGCTGAAACTGAATATTATCTTCGGGGGGAATCTTGTTTCATGTTACTGTGCAGGGTCAGAGAGAGAACAGGGAGGTAGAGTACATTAGGATGAGGTACGTTGGTGCCTTGGCTGGGTCCGCTGTCACTATAGTTGACATGATTATGGTCGAGCTGTTCACTTTCTCTCCCCCCTCACACACTCACTGACTCACATGCCAATACAGGTGCACACACACACACACACACACACACACACACACACGCACACACACACACACACACACACACACACACACACACACACGCACACACACACACACACACACGCACACACACACACGCACACACACACACGCACACACACACACACGCATGCACACACACATACACACACAAACACACATATATATACCAATAAATGTATACCATACCAACTCACACTTACTACACACATACTACATATTCCCATATATATACAAACACACACACACTGACTCGCTGCACCTTCTCCCCTCTCCCTCCTCAGTCACACAGCGATTGAGAGGTCAATATCTCACTTTATCCCCCGCTACGTTTTCCTCTGTCACTCACGTCTCCCTCTCCATTCATGCTCCAGGTTTAGCCCAACAAAGGAGACTGTGGGGGAGCAGCCTAGCCTTCCGCTAAGGGCTAACGCTACAGTACGCTGTGCCGTGGCACTGCCCTCATGTCCGGGGCTTGACGGTTGTTTTGTGCTCGTCCGTCAGCCCAGACCTGGGCCCTGAAGAAACCTTCAGTCAGCGCCTCCTGCTCCCTGAAAGGAGGGATTCACACACCGCTGAAATATTCATGGAGGGAGGGAGGATGAAGAGAGGGTACCTGGATCATGCTGACCTTTTGACCCTGTCCGTACCTGCAGGATGAGGGAGTTTTAGGGTTTGTTCAGAAAATAAGGTTCTGGAAACTGTGTATTGTAACTAACGCAACATCTGCCCTTTAAAGAGGTTGACATTCCAGTCATAATTTGTTGGTTGGTCATTGTAAAACAAAATACACTGAAACATTTTCAAAGATAGACTAAATCATTTATTTAGATAGAAGTGGTCAGTAGGCTTCAGTAAGAATTTTATTTGTTATATTGTTGTGTATCTTTATCCAAGTTCAGATTATTCTCTGTAGCTATTTGCTGTTGTTCTCTCCCTGCCTACATACGCTCTATCATTATGTTGTCTCATAAACATCTCATAAACACTCCCACAATGTTAACTTGAGCACTTTTAGCACAGAGGGAAAAGCGGATGGCTGTCCTGAGCCAAGCGCTAGCTAGGACAGAGACAGAGTCATGGGAGATAGAGCTCGGGTCAGAAGTTTGACATTCCTGCAGGCAGTGTGTGTCTCGTCAGTGAACACGTTTGGATTCTTTTAACGGGAGTCGATACCCCCTTCCGCTTCCCAAGCACTCGCTGTGAGTTGAGCGAGGGTAATGTGATTGAACCGGGACAAAGGGAGCTCTTAAAAGCAGCCTTTTAACTGGGTGTGTGGACCCATATCAATACAGCAGTTGTTTTGTGCATGAGGAGATCAAATGAAGTGGCATCGGGTGATACGCAGGGAAGGAATGGAGAAAGATGGATTGAAATGACTAGGGGGCTGTTTAAAAAAGAAAAGTGTTTTCTGTTTTTGTGATGTAAAACACACACAGGCAATGTCTTTCTTTTTCTGCATGTCTCTTTCCTCATTCTCCCCTTCTCCCTCACAGACACACCTCACACCTCACACTTCACACTCACAGACACAGACACAGACACAGACACAGACACAGACACAGACACAGACACAGACAAAGACACACCACACACCTCACACCACACACCTCACACCTCACACCACATACCACACATCCAACACCTCAAACCTCACACCACACACCTCATACCTCACACCACATACAACACATCCAAGACCTCACACCTCACACCTCACACCACACACCACACACCTCACACCTCAAACCACACACCACACACCTCACACTACCTACCTCACACCACACACCTCACACCTCACACCACACACATCACACCACATACCTCACACCATACACCTCACACCACACACCTCACACCTCACACCTCACACCACACACCTCACACCACACACCTCACACCACACACCTCACACCACACACCTCACATCTCACACCACACACCTCACACCTCACACCACACACATCACACCACATACCTCACACCTCACACCATACACCTCACACCACACACCTCACACCTCACACCTCACACCACACACCTCACACCACACACCTCACACCACACACCTCACACCACACACCTCACATCTCACACCACACACCACACACCACACACCACACACCTCACACCACAGACCTCACACCACACACCTCACAACACACACCTCACACCACACACCTCACACCTCATACCTCACACCTCAAACCACACACCTCACACCTCACACCACACACCTCACACCTCACACCTCACACCTCACACCTCACACCACACACCACACACCACACACCTCACACCACACACCTCACACGACACACCTCACACCACACACCACAGACCTCACACCACACACCTCACACCTCACAACACACACCTCACACCACACACCTCACACCTCACACCACACACCACACACCTCACACCTCACACCTCACACCTCACACCTCACACCACACACCACACACCTCACACCACACACCACACACCTCAAACCACACACCGCACACCGCACACCAGACACCACACACCACACACCACACACCACACACCACACACCTCACACCACACAACTCACACCACACACACCACACACCTCACACCACACACCACACACCACACACCACACACCACACACCACACACCTCACACCTCACACCTCACACCTCACACCACACACCTCACACCACACACCACACACCACACACCTCACACCACACACCTCACATTTCACACCTCACACCTCACACCACCAACCTCACACCACAAACCACACACCTCACACCTCACACCACATACCTCACACCACACACCACACAGCTCACACCACACACCACACACCACACCACACACCTCACACCACACACCACACACACCACACACACCACACACACCACACACACCACACACCACACACATCACACACGTAAACTCTTCAAGCGTATTTCAAATGCGCCAGGGCGCCTGTATCACTGTGTCAGACGAAAGGGCCAGCTCTTAGGAAACAGAGGGGACATCTGAGGGAGAGAGAGAGAGAGAGTCACAGAGGGAAAGAGAGAGAGAGAAGAGGCGCTGAGGGGGGGAGTGAGAGAGAAGGGGAGAGAAGGAGGGGGCACAAGCGCAGCTTTCAACTGCCTTTTGTGGGCCTCTCTGCAGATGTCACCAGCTGTTACCCCGCACGGAGGGTTCCAGAGCGCGGAACATCGCCTCCGGCCCCGTCCTCGGCCACCTTTCAAGTGTCAATCAGGGAGGAGGGAGGCAAGGGGGGAGCAGGGAGAGAGGGGGGGACGGGGGACGGGGGTGGGGGGGGGGCAGGCTGGGCTTCGGTCACTGTCCTGTGAACAGTGCCAGCAATTCGCCATTGATTTAGCCTCGCTCAATAACAGAGGGGATGGAGCCAGCCGTGTGCACAGACAAAGAGGCCTGTGGCAAGGTTAGCTGGAGATCACAGCGCTAGGCTAGCATGAACATTAGTTAGCCAGCATTGGTTAGCGTGGTTGAGCTGAGCGACATAGATGGCCCTGCCTGCTCCTTGGTGCAACAACACAACCGTGAGGGTGACCTGCAATTAGACATGAGGGTGGAGGGGTGGGGCGCAACGAGGAGAAAAGTTGTTTCACGACCGAAAGAGCAAACATAAAAGGGTGACATATGGTGTGATTGACAATAAGACAAACATTGTCTAGCAAAGAGGATAAAAAATGTGTTTAACACCGTTTAACCTTGAAGTGTCTGTCTACGGCTGACATGTTTCCCATGGTGCTCTCTGATATGGATTCAAAGGCACCTTTAACTACAGTACATCAATATCAGCTGTACTGTACATGACGGACTGAATGTTTAACCTTGTAATCCTCAGGGGAGTGTAGGGTCTGAATCCTCCAACGCCCAGCCACTACAGGGCATTTCCATGTAAAAAGACCCATGAGCACCAACATGTGAAGTTCATAGGAGCATGTCAAGTCTGGTGTCAAATGAAAGCCAAGAGTCTACAGTGCATTCGGAAAGTATTCAGACCCCTTGACCTTTTCCACATTTTGTTACGTTACAGACTTATTCTAAAATTGATTCAATATTATTTTTTTCTCATCAATCTACACACACTACCTCATAACGACAAATCGAAAACAGGTTTTTAGAAATGTTTGCGAATGTATTGAAAAATGAAATACCTTATTTACATAAGTATTCAGACCCTTTGCTATGAGACTCAAAATTGAGCTCAGATGCATCCTGTTTCCATTGATTATCCTTGAGATGTTTCGACCTGTGGTAACTTCAATTGATTGGACATGATTTGGAAAGGCATACACCTATCTATATAAGGTCCCACAGTTGAGAGTGCATGTCAGAGCAAAAACCAAGCCATAAGGTTGAAGGAATTGTCCGTAGAGCTCAGAGACAGGATTGTGTTGAGGCACAGATCTGGGGAAGGGTACCAAAAAATGTCTGCAGCATTGAAGGTCCCCAAGAACATAGTGGCCTCCATCATACTTAAATGGAAGAAGTTTGCAACCACCAAGACGTTTCCTAGAGCTGGCCGCCCAGCCAAACTAAGCAATCGGGGAAGAAGCAGTGGTGTACAGTACTTAAGTAAAAATACTTTAAAGTACTACTTAAGTAGTTTTTTGGGGTTTCTGTACTTTACTTTACCATTTATACAGTTGAAGTCGGAAGTTTACATACACCTTAGCCAAATACATTTAAACTCAGTGTTTCACAATTCCTGACAAATAATCCTAGTAAAAATTCCCTGTTTTAGGTCAGTTAGGATCACCACTTTATTTTAAGAATGTAAAATGTCAGAATAATAGTAGAGAGAATGATTTATTTCAGCTTTTATTTATTTAATCACATTCCCAGTGGGTCAGAAGTTTACATACACTCAATTAGTATTTGGTAGCATTGCCTTTAAATTGTTTAACTTGGGTGAAACGTTTCAGGTAGCCTTCCACAAGCTTCCCACAATGTTGGGTGAATTTTGGCCCATTCCTCCTGACAGAGCTGGTGTAACTGTCCTTACACATCTCTCTGGTCTTGGCTATTGTGGAGAGGTTGGAGTCTGTTTGATTGAGTGTGTGGACAGGTGTCTTTTATACAGGTAACGAGTTCAAACAGGTGCAGTTAATACAGGTAATGAGTGGAGAACAGGAGGGCTTCTTAAAGAAAAACAAACAGGTCTGTGAGAGCCGGAATTCTTACTGGTTGGTAGGTGATCAAATACTTAAGTCATGCAAATAAATGCAAATTAATTACTTAAAAATCATACAATGTGATTTTCTGGATTTTTGGATTCCGTCTCTCACAGTTGAAGTGTACCTATGATAAAAAATTACAGACCTCTACATGCTTTGTAAGTAGGAAAACCTGCAAAATCGGCAGTGTATCAAATACTTGTTCTCCCCACTGTAGATACTTTGTACCTGTTTCCTCCAGCATCTTCACAAGGTCCTTTGCTGTTGTTCTGGGATTGATTTGCACTTTTCGCACCAAAGTATGTTCATCTCTAGGAGACAGAACGCGTCTCCTTCCTGAGCGGTATGACGGCTGCGTGGTCCCATGGTGTTTATACTTGCGTACTATTGTTTGTACAGATTAATGTGGTACCTTCAGATGTTTGGAAATTGCTCCCAAGGATGAACCAGACTTGTGGAGGTCTACATAAAAAAAAAAGTGAATTATAAGTGAAATAATCTGTCTGTAAACAATTATTGGAAAAATTACTTGTGTCATGCACAAAGTAGATGTCCTAACCGACTTGTTAACAAGAAATTTGTGGAGTGGTTGAAAAACGAATTTTAATGACTCCAACGGGGGGCCAGTATGAAAATGTATGCACTCACTAACTGTAAGTCGCTCTGGATAAGAGCATCTGCTAAATGACTAAAATGAAAAAAAAAAAAAAAATCAACTTCCACTTGATTTATGGCAACATTTACTTTTACTTCACTACATTCCTAAAGAAAATTATGTAATTTTTACTCCATACATTTTCCCTGACACCCAAAAGTACTCGTTACATTTTGACAGGAAAATGGTCCAATTCACACACTTATCAGGAGAACATCCCTGGTCATCCCTACTGCCTCTGATCTGGCGGACTCACTAAACACATGCTTTGTTTACTGTAACCAGCATCCACTGAGCACCGACCAACGCTGAAAAGTAGGTGAAATGTTATTTCAATATCCACAGACGTTGTCAAGGTGTCATGTCGTACCTGACACTCCATTATTACTGCAGACATCTTTGAATCTTAATTTGGAGCAGATGTTTAACAGAGTTTTTAGAAAATGTGGTCACATAAAAAACTGGGGGAGATTTTACAGAAATTCTGTTACCAAACTTTGCATCTGCACAGTTCTTCCAGTAAATGTGTTTCTGTACCATTTTCAGTGTAATTTGTTAAAGTAGTCATTGTGCATAGAGTTGTATAGTTTTTTAAATCAACGGTTTTTGTTTGGCATACATTTTGAAGTGAACAATCTGCGCAATTCTGTTACAGTGGAATTGCCCTACAGTAAATCACCCAGACGGGGTCACTAGTAAAAACCTCTTCAGACAGGAACACAAACAATGGCTTTATGGTTGACGTTGGCAGACGACACCGCGTCAAAATGGCCGACGCTGTCACATTGAGGTGATACAACTCAGCGCCTGAGAAAACATCAGTTTATTCCTTGTCTTCTAGCTGACTACCAGACTGTCGCAGGACTGTGTGTTCCTTACTGTTACACTTATCAGGCTGGCTAAGTGGGTCCATTATACAGGCAATTGCCTCTGACCTCCTGATAACCTCTGTAAAACAAAGGCCTTTGAAGAGGAGAGGAACTGGCCGTTTCATCTGATTTATGTCTTCCAAAAGCAAAATGGCCGACTCAGAGGTCCCAGACCATGGTTGACCTTGGTGTTTCCTGTCACCTCCTTGTGTCTGTGAGTCACCCAGGGGTTAGACACACACACACAAACACACACACACACACACGCATATGTGTACTTCCCATGTCTGCTCTTCTCTCAACACCTCGTCATGGAGAAGAATCGTCCTGAGTGGCCATTGAGAACACCCGTCATAAAAACAGCCCTGCAGGTCACACTCTCAAAGGCCACCGCTGACCCAGACTGGGTTAACTTCTTCATTGCAGTCAATGTAATTATAGAACGTCTACTCAATATCTAGTCAATAGAAATGTATGGAGACAGAGTGTTTGAATGGGAGGAAGTTGTGGTTATTTGTGTTGGGGATTTACCCCTATCTATCTACACATGAACTCTGGTTAACTCAAGAATCATGATAGTAGACACGATACCATTGTGGGGCATATTTAGGGTGAGGTTTGTTGTGTAACTTAAGATACATGTAATTTCATTTTGAATGCCTAAAATCTAGCACAGCATAAAATTGCTTTAGGTGATCTCATCCTAAAACATGTCTTATCCATTAAGACAACATGAAACGTGTTTTATCTATGATAACAATAATGATAAAGTATTTCTTTCTAGGGTTCTTTACCGGTCTGAGCAACTGGTACGTTTACTGCTCATTATAAACCAATCAAAAAGCGATTTCCTCTGTCTTCTATGGAGATGACCCTCTTCATGTTACAGTTGGAAACAATGGGGGGCCAAATCACTTCTGCCCGTCAGACATGTAACTAAACACAACTTCAGACGAGCCACAAACACTTTTCCGAGAGGTAATATCCATGAGCATAAATCAACTGTGTCATAAATCAAAAGAATGACCCCCCCCATACCAACCTCTACCCCCATCCCCTCTTCCATAACTCCCCCCTTCCTCTCTCCTTCCCTCTGTAGCCTGTCTCTGTACCCACTGTGTACCCTCTGGTAGAAAGGTAACTTTCCAACAGCAATCAACCACGTCATCAATCAAAAGAATGACCCCAAACCCCACACGTCATGGCCCCCTTTCTCTCTGCATCCTCGACCTTCCACCTCCCTCTCTTCCCCTCCCTTCCCTCCCTATATTGAGCCTGCCACCAGAGGTCAATCAAACACATCAGAAATAAAAGTATCCCAAAAGTCCCCCAATACAATCCCCTCCCTGTGCCGCCCTCTCCTCTCCTGGTTACCCACCACCAGAAGTCAGATCCTCTTCCTCGGTGGGTGTGAGTGTTCGCCCCCAGGGGGTCGGGTCACCTCGAGGTCCTGGGGCAGGAGGGGAGGGGTTGATGGTACCAGAGGTCTCTCTCGGTGACACTGTGACTGAAAGTCCCCTCTGTTCCGCTCCGCTCTGCTCTGTTCTAAGCCTGCAGTGTTGCTCTGTGTTTTTCTGCCCCCTGCAAAGTGAAAAATAGCAGGAAACGTATATCTGTCAGTGTCCATTCAGGAGATCACCTGTAAGGAAACGGAGCGGCCAGTAAGTGCTGACACAATCATCCCTGTGCCTAGCAACACATCCTGGTTCCGGCCCAGACGCGCGGGACTGTACAGTACGTCTGAGCCTCACAGCTTCCTGCCTTAGAGGATAGGGGGAGACAGGGGGGAGACAGGGGAGAGAGAGGGGGGAGACAGGGGAGAGACGGGGGAGACAGGGGGGAGACAGGGGAGAGAGAGGGGAGAGTTTCTTCTTTGATTCAGAAGAAAGGAATGAAAATGTGTTTGTTTGCATGTGTAGAGGACGGGTAGAGGAAATGTGTGGTGTAAAGTGACAGAAGTTATCGTGACTGAACATTGTGATGCGAAACAGAGCCAGTCTGCTGAAGACAAAATCAGTAGCATTGTCATAACAGAACGTTTCCTGTTATAGTTGTCTATGGAGTGGTTCAAATGGAAGTTAAAGGATTCAAATCTGTTTCTGTGCAAAAAAGGGTTAGAGGAAATGTAGAGCGCAAGACAAACTAAAATAAGTGATCTCAACAAGATATTTAATACCCAATCAGCTATGGAGGGGCTAATATAGTCGAAAATAAACTTGTCCACCACGTGAGATTACTTGATTATCTCCTGAAATATAACTTACTATAAAGTCACAGTTAATGATAAGGTTGTTAATGATGCCCTGATGACACTCTTCAGCATAGCCACTAACATCTGTTGAAAGTGTCTCTCTCAGCCTAGCTTAAAGCTGATTTGATATACATGTTCATCAGTCACGCATGTTTCTGTGTTCTGGGCTACTTTTTCTTAACCCTGACTCAGCACAGAGAGCAGCGTTTGATCTTCTCTGGTGTTGTGATGTTGTGTTCCTCCCATTACAAAGAGTGACTCCAGAATACCAGGAAATGGGGTCCCTGGAGAGGAGGGGCAGAGACCCTGTTTATCCCAATCACAACGCACGGCGTGACCAACGACCCAGCCCTGCACCTGGCCTAGTGAGGTGCCAAGCACGCACACACACATTAAGCACACATCCACACGCACACGTACACGTACACGCACCCACGCACACACGCACACACACACACACACACACACACACACACACACACACACACACACACACACACACACACACACACACACACACACACACACACACACATCCCTTTCCTTGCATATGAAGGTGTGTGTTAACATTACCAGTACCTCACAGAGACACAGCTACTCAGACACACTGGTCACCTGAATGGACGGTAGCTGACACTACATTATATACACTGAGTGTACAAAACATTATGAACACCTGCTCTTTCCATGACAGACTGAGCAGATGAATCCAGGTGAAAGCTATGATCCCTTATTGATGTCACTTATTAAATCCACTTCAATCAGTGTAGATGAAGGGGAGGAGAGAGGTTAAATAAGGATTTTTAAGCCTTGAGACAGTTGAGACATGGATTGTGTATGTGTGCCATTCAGAGGGTGAATGGGCAAGACAAAATATTTAAGTGCCTTTGAATGGGGTATGGTAGTAGGTGCCAGGCGCACCGGTTTGTGTCAAGAACTGCAATGTTGCTGGGTTTTTCACACTCAATAGTTTCCTGTGTGTATCAAGAATGGTCCATCACCCAAAGGACATCCAGCCAACTTGACACAACTTTGGGAAGCATTGGAGTCAACATTGGCCAGCATCCCTGTGGAACGCTTTCGACATCTTGTAGAGTCTATGCCCTGATGAATTGAGGCTGTTCTGAGGGTTAAAGGGAGGGGAGGGGGGGGGCGATCTCACGATTTCCACGAGATGGGCCTGCTGCAAAGTGAATATTGTCTATATTGTAAAGATTCATGAAAACTGAAACTTGCTTTTGGTCTTAATTTAAGGTTAGGTTTAAAATCCGATTTTATGACTTTTTGGCTGTGCCAGCTAGTGACCAAGATTCATGACAATAAATGCCAACCTGCACAGTATATGGGCAAAAGGTGAGACTTCCTCTGTGCTTTCTCTGAATCCAAGGGGGTGTATTATTTTGATGGTGGTGCAGGATAATGAGTTTTATTCAGATTCCCCCTTGGGGGCCTAGGGCTTTTATATGTGTAGGCTCCCATCCAGGAAACATATGTTACGCTCCTACTAAAAATACACCAAACACTACTAACCATGTTGTACCCCTGCCATAGAATTCACTTTGGCACAGAGGGCCAGCATTGTGGGGGCGGTGAAAAGAAGACCAGGTCTCACATCCTTTGTGCTGTGAGGACCGAGGAGTCACATTGCAGACTGGTGGAATCAAAGACTTGCCAGCCCAAAACTTTCAACAAAGTTTTTTTCCTTGGGGTTCAGACAGGAGGGCTGGGGAGTTGTCACCACACCCTTTCTGTCTTTCACTATTCCTTTCTTCCTTTCCATCCCTCCATCCCAGTCTCTTTTTCTCACACTTCTTTCTTGCTGTTCCTTCCTAGATTTATCTCTCTCTCCGTCTTAGTCTTAGTCTTTTTCTTTCTCACTGTCATCCCTCTTCTTGATCTTTCTCTCACTTTAGGACTTTAGGGGTCTGTTGGGAGGGACTCTCTGTCTCTCCGCCCCCGCCCCCGCCCCCCACCCACCCACCCACTCTCTGTGTCTCTCCACCCCCCGCCCCCCACCCACCCACTCTCTGTGTCTCTCCACCCCAGCCCCCGCCCCCCACCCACCCACTCTCTGTGTCTCTCTCCTGCTCTCTCTGTATAATGTGTCCCTGGTGCCAACTCTAGAGGAGCCCCATTGTCTCTTTGACCGAAGCACCTGTCACCACAGTGTTAAGGGGGAGCAGGGAGCAGAGAGCACTGAGCTTATAAATGAACTGGAGACATCTTAACCCAAATGAGTCACAACGTGACGCCGGCGCAATTTGTACTTCAAACCCTTTTAAACATTGTGTGTTTGAGCTACAGACTTTTGGGTTGTACCATTGGATTTGTCTAGTTCTTCTGCATCCGTTGGTATCCATTAGTATGTGTGAGCTAGACATAAGGCGATCCCGAAGGGGCCTGGGGCCGGGTCTTTTTACAAAAACGTCTGTAGGGCCAGAATAGTTTGAGTTACAAACTTTCTATGAAAAACTGAGACTCTCACAAACACACACATGCTTTGCTACACAAAAACCATTAGAAGGTAAGCGGTTCCTCTACATAGAAGATCATAGGAAATCCCAGGACATACTGTCTATAATACTGTAATAAGCTCACATAGTTGCTGTCACAAACTCCAAACTCCACACAGTTGTCACTGATTAGTTGGATAATCATTTCCCACTGAGCAAACAATTTCTGTACTCACAGCATTCATATAATTCATTTCTATCAGGCTTTTGCTTTGGCGGACATTTGTCAATAAAACTCATGAATGCAACTGTTTATGTCAAATCGTTTTGTGTTCTACTTGTAGCCCTGGTTGTCCTGAAAAGAACATGGAAAATATCTTCATTGTGAGGCTAAATATAAGGCCTGGACATGCAGAGAAATGAAAGTCAGATAAATGAAAATATGATTTTTGCTGGGGTCTTAGGACTGATAGGGTTAACGCAATCTACTCACGTTCACGTACGCTGTTTCATAGATCCGGTTTTACATGGCCCATATGCCTGCGCACTAGCATTCAGTGCCCACTGGATCCCTGCCTCTAAGACATGGCCCATATCCCTGCCTCTAAGACAATTACTTGAGTAATTTAATGGATATTTTGTGCACAAAGGTGATGGCTAAGAGTCTTATTTTCAATTTTCAAATTTGACTTCTCTACGGGAATTGTCTTTCTGGGCCAGACATCAGTTCAAGAGTGAGTGAGAGAGAGAGAGTGGAGGGTGCTAGTGGAGTAGGGTGCCCCCAACAGGCCCCTGACTGCATGGACAGACCAAACTACATGGACAGACCCCCCCCCCAAACACATACACACACACACCCACACTATTGGTTTTCATGAGGTGAGGGTGGCATCAAAGGTCCTACTATGTGTGCGATCCTGGAGCAAAGATAATTTGAGCTGCTAAACAGCTGAGTGCCAAAGAGCTTTTATCAAGGGTCACGGCGCCCAGACTGTTCCCCCTTACTCCCCCCCAAACACACACACTCACATACACACGTTCATGAACACGCAAACGTACACACGCACACACACACACACTTCTTCCATCTACCCCTCTTCCCTCCCTCACCCTTTCCAGACACAGAGCGGACTCAGCTGTTGCGTCTTCTCACTTTTAGTGTACATGACAAGAGCATGTGATGAGGACATGCTACAGCGGCACTGTTTGAGTGTGTGTGTGTGTTTGTGTGTGTGTGTCTGTGTGTGGTGCACGCGTGTGCTTGCGTGTGCACGTGTGTTTTCACACTTGTGTGCATGGTGATATGCTGTCATAGTCAACAAGGGCACAGTAGCAGACTGACTATTTGGGTGCCAGCCTGGATGCTAGCCTGCTTGTATGGTCTACTACCTCTGGGTTTTCACTTCGCCCTGCATCTCTGTCTGTCTGTCTGTCTGTCTGTCTGTCTGTCTCTTTGTAGCTATCTGTCTACAGTCTCTTTCTCTCTCGCTCTCTCTCTCTGTTGAACTCGCTATTTCTACACCATTTTGGTGACTGACTGGATATTTATATGTACTTGCCTGTCTATGTCTACAGAATGTCCATTGTTTCTTGACTTAACTGTCTGTCAACCTTTTATTAAACCCATTTCATGCTATCGTACATGACTTGTGATTTTCAAACTGGGATCATTCTGATAAGTACGTATAATTTAGAAAGAATACTACACAACAATCACCTGTTCCATCATATCATTAGGGTTTACTGCCTGTGTTATTCTCAGTCATCGTTTTCTAGAAAACTCCATTACCGGAACCCGAGTCTGTGTCTTGCTAAATAGAGAAATGATAACAGTGATTTACAGTAGTTTGGAATAGGTTGTTTCAAGGCTACGTCAGGGCTAAATGGCAATGTTTAAGATGCCTCACTCCTGCCAACCATGACAGACAAAGGCTATTGTCTGACCACAAATGTACTAGAGTCATTAAGATAATTAATGCCTCTATTACAGGGTGCATGGGGCTGATGTTGCTGTGTTAAGAGACCAGGATACGACAGACATGCAGGACTTACAAGTCCGCAAACAGACCAATAAAAGTTTAGAAACGAATGCATTACGAGGTGTTACTATAGTATGGTATGTAAGGAGCAATCAACGAGGGGCTATGCGTTCACTGGAAAATAAAGAATGACGTGGAAGGTGTGTTCCAGGACACTTACTTTCCAGAGAACGCATAGAGCCTTGAGTTAATTATCCATTTCATACCATGGCTATAATTTAACACATTTGCCAGTAGAAATGTATTCATTTGTCAGTAGAAATGTAACAACATCCACTGAAGTAGCTAGCAAGTTTACTAGCTAGCTAGCTAGCTACAGTAGTTGCCTTGGTAATCACAGACTTGCTAGCTTAGCTAACCAAATAGCTTGCTATTATGAAAATCGAATTCAACAATGCCAAAACAATAATGTTTTCAATTCACATTTTGCTTTCAAAAGCAGCTCAAACATACAACATGTAAGAATGAACTTCATAGCCATTGAATTATACATTGTAATTATACCGTGTGTTATAGGGAAATAATGCACGCTCTAGAATGCCCTTCAAGCCTGTCAGAAACGAGTATTCAACAATGCCATGGTATAATATAATGTATTGTAATTTAGGGGGCAAACTACACAGCATTTCAGGTGAAGTCTGTTAGTGGTATACAATGACAAATGTCATAGTGTTACAACATGGTTGTCCCATATAATAATTCTGGCCTGGAAGGGTCTCAGTACATATGGTAAGCCTCTTAAAGTATACACTTGTCATGTTGAATCTACATTGCAATACTTACATTTGTGAGCGATACCAAATGCTTGCTTAGCCATAGCAACACACACATGCACACATACGCACACACGCATGAAAATACGCACGCATGCAACCACACGCAACCACACTTCCCCCTACCCCTCTACCCCAACACACATCTTTATCTAAATGAAAGCATGTTCAGATTACCATGCTAATGTCCCAGCATTGTGTACAAAACCACTTTACTGGTCTCATAAGACCCCCCCCCCCCCTCCCCCCATCCTCTCAGTGTGGACCCGGATCCCCGGACTGACATTTGCAGCTCCTTTCCTCAGCTCAGTCGTCCTCCCTCCATCCCGACTGTATTCCGCAGGGCCATTATCTGCTCTTATCTCCTGCTAAGTCCCCCATCAGCCGCTCGCTGAGAAAATGGCCACATTGTTGCTCAGGAGGAGTTAAGACGCTCTTGGCTGCTCTGAAATGCACCCAGCAGATGTTGCCATTTGAGAGAGATTTATATGCCTGGCCCTTTTCTTAGGAGAGGGAGGGAGGGAGAGAAAGAGGGATGGATGGAGAGATGCATGCGTGGAGGGAGTGGAGGGAGGAGAGGTTTAAATATTAGAAGGCCAACAGCTGGTTGCTTATCCTGCCTTGAGTGCATTAACCTCCCTGGCCTGTTTTAGAGCAGGAGAAGGAGCCTGCCGGCATCTGGAGCCTCGCATGCTACAGGCTTAAGTGGGAACCATACGTTGCCGCGGACGACCGATGCCTCTGTCATCATGGCGATGGGAGGAGAAGTCCCATGGCGCTTGGATACGGAAGACGCTGGTGATGCGCACTTGAGAAATCAAAGAGGACAGAGTGTCTTGCCCAAGGTTGATGGTTCCTTCTATAGGTAATGAACAAACTGTAGCAGCCTGAAATACATGATATGAATGTATCGGCCTATGGCAGGGTTTCATACCATACTTCCACCAGCAAACCAGACAACCAGTCGCCAACCAGTCTTACACATGCAGTCTTTTGGCGCTAGAAGACACACACACACACACACACACACACATACACACACAGTGTTTCCCCATGTGTGTATCTTTCAACACATTTGAACATGTGGTGTTAGGGGAGTCAGGAGCTCCACTGTACACATTGTAAGTGAGTGTGTGCTGAAGAGTTATCTACAAGAGGACAGTGGGACAGTGACATTGACATTAGCCACGTTTCCCTATAGCTGGTGATAGCAGTACATGGCTCATAATAAGACCCATCCAAACCATAGAGGAGAATGAAACAACCTCCATGTATCTATAACCATCCATCTGTCCTTGAATATTGTGACCATGTTTTCTGTTGTATATGTATGTTGTGACACACAGAGGCAGTCTCCCACAGAGCGAACCCCAACAAGACAATTTAAAAGGCTTTACATGAACATGTCGTTAATTGATTTCACATCCACGACCACAGAAGGCTTTGTTTCTCTGAGATGCTGCTTGGACGGTCTGGCTAGGACAATGTAGCCACGTCCCTCGTCTCTTGTCTTGGCTGCTTCTGTTTCAATGTCATTGCTTTGATTTCATTCTTCAGAGCCCAATGGACAGGGAGTATTAGGGCCTTGTCTAGCCTCCACAGCAGACACTGGCGTCCGTTTCTTCCACTGCCTCAGTCCCACAGACAAGCATATCATGAACAGTGAACACACTTCCAATTCTCTCTTTAATTCTCCATGTTAGGAGATTAGAACAAATTGTTACATTCTAAGGGACAGATTTTGAAAATCAAGAAGTAAAAAAAATGTATAATACAGTATCATCCCCTGTGTTTTGTTGCAGGAAGTGGATGAGATATTCTCCAGTCTAAATCTTTTATTGTGGCATTTGTTTGAAAAAAAAGAGAGAGAAAGAAATGGGACATATTTTAAAGCCTCTCAGTGTCACAGGAATTAAACGCGCAAAAGGATAAAAGCAGCTTAGACTGCTGAGAGTAAATGTAAGAGAACACACAATGGGATGGGTGTAAACGGCGGATTCTTCTCGGCTCTAAACTTATCAACCGCAGGCTTTGTCCTCAATCCAGTTAAGTGAGTCCCGAACACGCCCCTGTTGTGTCCCTTTAATGGTAGGAGAGTGACTTGTGCTGTCGCCTTTTCATGGGGATTACAGCTAAGTGCTTAAGTTGTAGGAAAACGTGGATTTAGTGACGGACAGAGGGAGAGGGAGAGAGGGAGAGAGGGAGGGAGCGAGAGAGAGGGAGAGAGGGAGAGCGGGAGAGAGAGGAGAGAGGGAGAGCGGGAGAGAGAGAGAGAGAGGGAGAGGGAAGGGAGAGAGGGAGAGGGGAGAGAGGGAGAGAGGGAGAGAGAGGGGAGAGCGGGAGAGCGGGAGAGAGGGAGAGAGGGAGGAGGGAGAGAGAAGGGAGAGAGGCAGAAAAAGGACCCTTCTGAAGGATTTGTGGCAGGAACGCGTTTTCACTCCGTCTATCTGTCTGTAGTGGTGAGGAGATGGATAAAAAGGCCAACTGACACACACATAAACACACAGCTCTCTCTGTCTCCTTTTCTAATTAATTTCGCACTGTGCTGCCGTATGAGACTTGGCCCTGGGAGTGTCCGCTCCTGCAGTTTCAGCTCTCATCTCTCTCTGATGCCAGAAAATGACTCAATGTGCAGAAAAAGGACAACGTTTCAAAGAACTAACAAGGAAAGAAAGAAAATATATCAATACAAAAAAAATTTGAAGTGTGACATTTTACGAATTTGAATTTGGGAGAAAGAGAGCGAGAGAGAGCAGGAGAGAGAGAAGCCGAGAAGGAGGTTAACAATGTCACAGACGATGGACGAGTGTCAGAGAGCGAAAGCCTCTCCTTGAGCCTCATGGGTGCGTCTCTCTCTCTCCTGGACAGCTGTGTGTGTAGGTAAACCCAGGAACACCTGTCCCTATTGTCCATGCCACACACAGGCACACACACCACTCCACTGAGTACACAACACCCAATACTGAGTAAAGATGAAGAAAGGGCCCATCCCAGGGTCGAGGTAAAACTTCCTATTCAGACGGTTGATTGTACAGCAGACATTACCAACCATCTTTTCTCTCTCAGGGCCTTGATGTGTTCCTCATAGCCACTGCAGAGCTATTGTCCCTACCTTTGTTGTGTTGTGTTTAAGCAGGATGATGATGGCGATAATGATGATGACGATGATGACGATGATGATGGTTTCTCTCTGCTAAGGCTGGAGGAGCAGCAGCTGCAGCAGAGAGGTTGAGAGAAACAAACACAATGACTCTGTTTACTCATGGAACAAAAAGGTACAATATGGCTTCAATGTGTGTGTGTGTGTGTGTGTGTGTGTGGTGTGTGTGTGTGTGTGTGTGTGTGTGTGTGTGTGTGTGTGTGTGTGTGTGTGTGTTTGTGTGTGTGTGTGTGTGTGTGTGTGAGGAGGGGGGAAAGAGTACGCGGAGGGCAGAGAAGGAAAGAAAGAGCGAGAGAGAGAGAGAGAGAGAGAGAGAGAGAGAGAGATAGAGAGAGAGAGAGAGAGAGAGAGAGAGAGAGAGAGAGAGAGAGAGAGAGAGGCTAGAGACAGCCATGTGAGGCTAGACAGCCACTGTTTTAATAAGGTTTTGCATCCGACTGAAGAAAGTGCATTTAGAGCCAGCAGAAAGATCAAGCACCAGCATCCAAAAAGACTGACAGAGAGAGAACCAGCTCTAAGTAGTTGAGCTCATGCAGTAATCCAGTGGTTTAGTGGCCGGGTGACTGTGGCCTGGCCACCATGTATTAAAGCAGAGAGCAGTAGGAGGTATTGCTATCAGACTCTCTGGGCCAGAGACTCTAATGGCTGTGATTAAGCCCATCCAGACCTCTGCTTGGCTCTCTGTGGTAGTAGGGACTAAACCTTGTCTTACTCACAGAGACAAAAGCACAGCCTCAGGGATGGATAACACTATTAATCCGCCTGGCACACACAACAAGAAAAAACACAGACACACACACACGACACACACATTCACACACACATACACACACATACACACACACATACAAACACAAGTAGTGCACACCAGACAGGCACATTATATTGTTACACAACAACTCTCTAACTCTACTCTTTTCTATTCAACTACTCCAACTCTGTCTAATAAGTCATGTTGCTTTATTTGTTTTAGTGAGGAAAGGGTTAAGTCCGCTAGCTCACTCTCTCTGCCTTGGCTGGCTGTGCAGTAAGGACACTAAGTAGCAGATGTTCACCTGGCGAAGGAAGATTCTTTTGCACACACACATACACAAACACGTACACACACAAATATATACACGCCATGGGCTCTTTCAAGGATGAATGGCTTTCCAAACACATACACACACACAAACACATACACACACAAATACACACATACACATGCCCTTCGAGGAGGAGTGA
>NW_028164210.1:0-14141 GCF_964263955.1 Coregonus lavaretus
AAGAGAGAGAAAGAGAGAGCGACAGAGAGAGAGAGGGAGGGAGGGGAGAGCGACAGAGAGCGAGAGTGTGACTGTGTCCTTCATGCATGTGTAATTGAACATTAGCCAGGTCTGTAGCATAGGAGTCTTACAACACCTGTAACCGTGGAAACCTTAACCAGTTTCCTACTGTCCCTACTACACCGGTAGGCACTAGATGCCCATGCTAGGTGGGTCCTATGGCTAAGTCAGTGGATTTGAGCATGACTTCATGCGACAAGACTGAACAAATTATCTGTAAAAGGTCCTGCCATATTTGGTTGGATCCAAATTTGGTTGGATCATGATGCTGGCAGCACCACAGTGGACTTAATGTTGATGCTTTGGATACAAAGGCTTGCTAGATGATCATATACGTACGTATACGGTTGGGTTTAAAGTTAGTGATAAAAATGTCATTATAAACTCCTCCAACAATGTCTTATTATATCTTCCATTGAGGATATGACCTCCATAAATCCTGCTCGATAAAATATGAATTAAAGGTCCCATAGAGGGTACAGAATCATTAATATGACATAAACTATAAGTGCGAACCAGGCAGAAATTATGGAGGGTCCTAAATGGTATTTCATCTATATGGTCTTACATCCCAACACAATCTCACACTCAATTCGTGCAAATATAGCTTAGGGTTAGGGTATTTAATTAATTTCAGATGCTCCTATACCACTATTTCCAACATCTTATACCCCATAGGTTGTAAATAAACCATTTTAAGCTGATATAACTTGTATCATTATTATGATGAAACCCATTGTCACGACTTCCGCCGAGGCTGCCTCCCCTCCTTGTTCGGGCAGGTTTCGGCGTTCGTCGTCACCGGCTTACTAACTGCTGCCGATCCATTTATCATCACTCCACTTGTCTTGTCTAATTAATCACACACACCTAGTCCTTATCCCCAATTAGTCATTGTATAAGTGTTCCCTCTGCTTCCTTGTCTGTGTGGGTGATTGTTTGTAGTGAGCTGTGTGTAGCTCGGTTGAGCTACCCTTACCTTGCTGTTGCCAGGGTAGATATTTCCCCTGTGCCTGAGTTTTGTTGTCGCATGCTTGCGCAACTGTTTATCGACTGAATAAACTCTTTGGATGCGTATTACTCTCCTGCGCCTGACTCCTTCTATCACACACATCACAGAATCACCCACCCGTGCTATGGAGTCAGCAGGAGAAGAGCGCATGCCTGGAGTTGTGGCATGGGTCCAGGAGCACTCCACGATGCTGGCCAGCTTGGGGGAAGCGATGGATTGGGTTCTTCAGGTCGTCCAACGCCTGGAGAGGAGCAGACCCGATCTGTCGAGACCAGCTGGCCAACCGGATCCAGCCACCTACACTCCAGCACCAGGAGGGATACAGATATCCCGACCACGGGTGTTTGAGGGGACAGCGGCGCTGTGCCAGGGATTCCTCCTCCAATTGGAGCTTTACTTCGCCAGCATCAGGCCGGCACCATCGGAGCGGGAAAAGGTGTCCGTCCTTGTTTCCTGCCTCTGTGGGAATGCCCTGGAGTGGGCCAACGCGGTGTGGAACGAAGGAGGAGCCGCGTTGGAGGACTACAGGGAGTTCGCTCGCCTCTTTCGGGCGGTATTCGACCACCCGCCCGAGGGTCGAGAGGCGGGTGAGCGACTGGTCCACCTGAGGCAGGGGACGAGGACCGCACAGGACTTTGCGTTGGAGTTCCGGACGCTGGCAGCGGGGTCCGGATGGAACGAGCGGGTCCTGATCGACCATTTCCGGTGCCATTTGCGGGAGGACGTCCGACGGGAGCTAGCCTGCCGGGACACCATGTTGTCATTCGATAAACTGGTGGACATGGCCATTCGGTTGGACAACCTGCTGGCAGCCAGAGGACGTCCTGGTAGGGGTCTGCCCGTTTCCACCCCGGAAGACTCGGACCTCAAACCGATGGAGCTGGGTGGAGCCGCCGGCCGAGAGAGCGGAGGAGGACAGCGACAGTGCCACTCTGGTGGCACGAAGGGACAATCCACCACACGTCGTAGTCAATGTTCTTTTGGGCCTGGAGGGGGTAGGCAGGGCACTCAAGCATCACCCCAGTTATCGAACACCCACACTGGTTCAGAGTCCTCTGTTGCGCACTGTACCCTACCTATCCACTTTCCCGATCACATGGTAGTTCCCCAGTGTAAGGCGCTAGTCGATTCAGGCGCAGCTGGGAACTTTATGGATAGGGCATTTGCACGGCATTTCATTGGTTCCCCTCTCCATTCCACGTCCCCTCAGAGCACTCGATAGTCGACCATTAGGGTCCGGATTTGATACGGAAGTCACTATACCAGTCACCATGATCACCCAGGAGAATCATTTTGAGCAGGTGATTTTTTTTGATTATTGAATCTCCTGCTTTCCCTGTGGTATTAGGTATCCCTTGGTTAGCACTCCACAACCGCACCTTCTCATGGCCGCAAAGAGCTCTCATGGGGTGGTCACGTGAGTGTCAGGGTAGGTGTCTAGATGTTTCTGTTGGTGCAACCACTGTGGAAAGTCCAGATAGTACCTCCACCGTACGCATTCCCCCCGAATACCGTGATCTGGTGCAAGCGTTCTCCAAACCGCAGGCGGCTAAGTTACCACCTCACCGGGCAGGGGATTGCGCGATAAACCTCAGGGTAGACGCTGTACCTCCCAGGAGTCATATATACCCCCTGTCACAGGCAGAAACAGTGGCTATGGAGACATATGTCACCGAGTCCCTGCATCAGGGGTATATATGTCCCTCCACTTCACCCGCCTCCTCGAGTTTCTTCTTTGTGAAGAAGAAGGACAGAGGTCTGTGCCCGTGCATTGATTATCGACCACTGAACAGGGAGACAATCAGATTTAGTTATCCTCTCCCCCTCATTCCTTCAGTGGTTGAATCGATGCATGGGGCGCGCTTCTTCACCAAATTGGATCTCAGGAGGTCGTACAACCTGGTGCGTATCTGAGAGGGAGATGAGTGGAAAACAGCATTCAGCACAACCACGGGGCATTATGAATACCTGGTGATACCCTATGGTTTGATGAATGCTCCGTCAGTTTTCCAGTCCTTTGTGAATTAGGTGTTTCGGGACATGCTTGGTCGCAGTGTAGTGGTCTACATCGATGACATCCTGGTGTATTCTGCTACTCGCACTGAGCGAGACTGCGGGGTCTGTTCACCTCAGCTCCGGTACTAGCCCACCCTGATCCATCACTACCGTTTGTAGTGGAGGTGGATGCGTCGGAGGTAGGGATGGGCGCTGTCCTATCCCAATGCTCGGGCACGCCACCCAAGCTCTGCTCCTGTGCCTTCTTCTCGAAGAAGCTCAGCCCGGCGGAGCAGAACTACGACGTTGGTGATCGGGAGCTGTTGGCTGTTGTCCGAGCTTTGACCGTGTGGAGGCATTGGCTCGAAGGGGCGAAACACCCTTTCCTCGTCTGGACGGACCACTGTAACCTGGAGTACATCCGGGCAGCGAGGAGGCTGAATCCTCGCCAGGCCAGGTGGGCCCTATTCTTCACCCGGTTAGATTTTACATTGTCATACATTCCGGGTACGAAGAACGTAAAGGCAGATGCACTGTCCCGGCTGTATTACACAGAGGAGAGTCCCAGAGACAACACCCCCATACTCCCGGCCTCCCGCATTGTGGCGCCAGTAGTATGGGCGATGGATGCGGATATAGAGCAGGCATTATGCACAGATCCATCTCCACCGCAGTGTCCAGCTGGGCTGCAGTATGTGCCTGCTCTTATCCGTGATCGTCTGATCTACTGGGCACACATGTCACCCTCCTCTGGTCACCCAGGTATCGGTCGTACAGTGCGCTGCCTGAGCGGAAAGTACTGGTGGCCTACCTTGGCTCGGTGTGCGCCCAGAGTAAGGCACCTAGGCACCTCCCAGCGGGTAAGATACAACCGTTACCAGTTCCACAACGACCATGGTCTCACCTTAGCATTGATTTTCTGACTGATCTTCCCCTCTCCCAAGGTAACACCACCATCCTGGTCGTTGTGGACCGCTTCTCAATGTCTTGCCGCCTCCTTCCTCTGCCCGGTCTCCCCATGGCCCTGCAGACTGCGGAGGCCCTGTTTACTCACGTCTTCCGGCACTACGGGGTACCAGAGGATATAGTGTCTGACCAAGGTCCCCAGTTCACGTCCAAGGTCTGGAAGGCGTTCATGGAACGTCTGGGTGTCTCGGTCATCCTGACCTCTGGGTTCCACCCCGAGAGTAATGGGCAGGTGGAACGGGTAAATCAGGACATGGGTAGGTTCCTGCGGACCTACTGCCAGGACGGGCCGGGGGAGTGGTCGGTGTTCTTGCCATGGGCAGGAT
This sequence comes from Coregonus lavaretus, assembly GCF_964263955.1. Classification (NCBI taxonomy): domain Eukaryota; kingdom Metazoa; phylum Chordata; class Actinopteri; order Salmoniformes; family Salmonidae; genus Coregonus; species Coregonus lavaretus. Next base: position 4,360 of record NW_028164210.1, read on the forward strand.
ATGCCCAGAACTCTCTCTGCCACTCCTCCACTAACCTAACGCCTTTCCAGTGTGTTCTAGGTTACCAACCGGTTGAGACTGCACTTGTGAAGGTGGTAAATGACCTTTTAATGGCGTCAGACCGAGGCTCTGCATCTGTCCTCGTGCTACTAGACCTTAGTGCTGCCTTTGACACCATCGATCACCACATTCTTTTGGAGAGACTGGAAACCCAAATTGGTCTACACGGACAAGTTCTGGCCTGGTTTAGATCCTACCTGTCGGAAAGATATCAGTTTGTCTCTGTGAATGGTCTGTCCTCCGACAAATCAACTGTACATTTCGGTGTTCCTCAAGGTTCCGTTTTAGGACCACTATTGTTTTCACTATATATTTTACCTCTTGGGGATGTTATTCGAAAACATAATGTTAACTTTCACTGCTATGCGGATGACACACAGCTGTACATTTCAATGAAGCATGGTGAAGCCCCAAAATTGCCCTCGCTAGAAGCCTGTGTTTCAGACATAAGGAAGTGGATGGCTGAAAACTTTTTACTTTTAAACTCGGACAAAACAGAGATGCTTGTTCTAGGTCCCAAGAAACAAAGAGATCTTCTGTTAAATCTGACAATTAATCTTGATGGTTGTAAAGTCGTCTCAAATAAAACTGTGAAGGACCTAGGCGTTACTCTTGACCCTGATCTCTCTTTTGACGAACATATCAAGACTGTTTCAAGGACAGCTTTTTTCCATCTACGTAACATTGCAAAAATCAGAAATTTTCTGTCCAAAAATGATGCAGAAAAATTAATCCATGCATTTGTTACTTCTAGGTTAGACTACTGCAATGCTCTATTTTCCGGCTACCCGGATAAAGCACTAAATAAACTTCAGTTAGTGCTAAATACGGCTGCTAGAATCCTGACTAGAACCAAGAAATTTGATCATATTACTCCAGTGCTAGCTTCCCTACACTGGCTTCCTGTTAAGGCAAGGGCTGATTTCAAGGTTTTACTGTTAACCTATAAAGCGTTACATGGGCTTGCTCCTACCTATCTTTCCGAGTTGGTCCTGCCGTACATACCAATACGTACGCTACGGTCACAAGACGCAGGCCTCCTAATTGTCCCTAGAATTTCTAAGCAAACAGCGGGAGGCAGGGCTTTCTCCTATAGATCTCCATTTTTATGGAACAGTCTGCCTACCCATGTGAGAGACGCAGACTCGGTCTCAACCTTTAAGTCTTTACTGAAGACTTATCTCTTCAGTAGGTCATATGATTGAGTGTAGTCTGGCCCAGGAGTGTGAAGGTGAACGGAAAGGCTGGAGCAACGAACAGCCCTTGCTGTCTCTGCCGGGCCGGTTCCCCTCTCCACTGGGGTTCTCTGCCTCTAACCCTGTTGCAGGGGCTGAGTCACTGGCTTGCTGGTGCTCTTTCATGCCGTCCCTGGGAGGGGTGCGTCACTTGAGTGGGTTGAGTTACTGACGTGATCTTCCTGTCTGGGTTGGCGCCCCCCCCCTTGGTTTGTGCTGTGGTGGAGACCTCTGTGGGCTATACTCGGCCTTGTCTCAGGATTGTAAGTTGGTGGTTGGGGATATCCCTCTAGTGGTGCGGGGGCTGTGCTTTGGCGGAGTGGGTGGGGTTATATCCTTCCTGTTTGGCCCTGTCCGGGGGTTTCTTCGGATGGGGCCACAGTGTCTCCGGACCGCTCCTGTCTCAGCCTCCAGTATTTATGCTGCAGTAGTTTATTTATGCTGCAGTAGTTTACATTACTGACACCGTGGCACCAGAGCCAGACCGAGGCTCCTGCGGTGGATGACTGGTTTCGGCGCTTGGAGGAGACGTGGGATTTTTTTCAAATCATCATTAGAGTCGCATCATGCAGCCTTAGAATGTTTTCAAAATCAAACATTTAGCCCAACATTTGTATCACAACTAAAGTTACATTAATAGCTCTAAATTAAGCATATAGGAGTACCTTTTTCTTTCTTAACCGCTCAACACAGAATAGCCAGAATAGCCGCATGTGCGCACTCCCTCAAATCCTTTGGAGAAAATATCCTTTATTTTGATTCATCTTTGTTCAGTTGTATTCTTCATACTATTAAATAATATAAAATAATGCCACGGAATTATAATCTGTCTGCTAAATGAACTAGTGTAGCCCACAGCCATTTGGCATAGCCACATCAGGACCTAACATAAGGACAACTCAGAGTATGCTATTCTGTTAATCTGAAATAGACTACATTTTCTTCATATAATGTTTCTTTAGACCTGTCTAAAATAAATAATGGATTTATTGTGAAGGTGTAGGCTATATTACATGGATTTATTCGACTTTTTAAAATGTAGATGTTCGAAAGGTCTGCATCAGTGGCTTGTAGGCTATGCGTGGAATCCAGGAGATGCTAAATGTGTTTATGTTAATTACGGTCAATTACCCTGAGACCGGCAGTTATTTGCTTGACAATCACCGGCTGACAAAATTTAATGACCGCCACAGCCCTATACATGACAACTAGATACAAATATTTTATTAAAAATAATTCATACAAAAGTCAAGAGTTGGCTATACATGAGTACAAACAAAGTGTGTGTGTGTATACTTGTGTAAGTGTTTGTTTGTGTGCGTGTGTGTGTATTATGTTGTGTATTATAATTTCCCATCATAAAAATATATCCCCATTTCCGAATCAAATACTTTAATCGATACCAAATTTTTTTATTTTATTTTTTTATTTATCTTTTCTCTCTAATCTGGCAACCCTCATATAATTGGACATAGCCTTGTATAAAATGCATTATGAAGAAAATTGTGTAATGTAGGCTCCACGAAAAACAATGTAAGGCTACTACTATATTATAATTATTTAGGTGACAACCTGGTTGATTAAGAATAGTGGGTTGTTAACACGTTTTTTTTATATAAATAAATATGGGACACAAAAAAAAGGCAGTGTAGAACACCATTGCCCATCATGCATTGCTCTAATAACCTTCAAAAGATTGTTCCGAAGTTTGCCCCCCAAAAAGGTATTTTCCTATGAAGTCGCACAAAAATGTGTGTCTTTTCACACGAATTAAGCTACACAAAAACGCACAAAGGCGCACAAAATCTGCTAAAATACTTTTTGTACATATTTGCACTAATTGAGAGTGAGATTGTGTTGCAAATCCATATCTAGAAATTATACACTGTATAATTTATTAATATTTCCTCATATATTCATCCAGAGAGTTAAATGTTTCTGGCACAGATTGTATGTTAACTGTAGCTAGCAACATGTCATTATTTCTACTCTCAATTTATCTACTAACTCCTACTCCAAATAAAAGGTGCATTATTTTTCATAATTATAATTTTCTTCTCCAGAGGTGAATTGTGTGTGTGTAAGCCCACTCCTACGTGAACTGCATTAGTAGCTCCCCAGACGGCATCGCTAGCCGCGTCCTCAGAGAATGCGCAGACCAGCTGGCTGGTGTGTCTACGGACATATTCAATCTCTCCCTATCCCAGTCTGCTGTCCCCACACGCTTCAAGATGGCCACCATTGTTCCTGTACCCAAGAAAGCAAAGGTAATTGAACTAAACGACTATCACCCCGTAGCACTCACCTCTGTCATCATTACATTTACATTTTACATTTACGTCATTTAGCAGACGCTCTTATCCAGAGCGATTTTTTTGGGTGGGGTGGGGTGGGGTAAGGGGGGGGGGGGGTAGAAGGATTACTTTATCCTATCCCAGTTATTCCTTAAAGAGGTGGGGTTTCAAATGTCTCCGGAAGGTGGTGAGTGACTCCGCTGTCCTGGCGTCGTGAGGGAGCTTGTTCCACCATTGGGGTGCCAGAGCAGCGAACAGTTTTGACTGGGCTGAGCGGGAACTATGCTTCCGCAGAGGAAGGGGAGCCAGCAGGCCAGAGGTGGATGAACGCAATGCCCTCGTTTGGGTGTAGGGACTGATCAGAGCCTGAAGGTACAGAGGTGCCGTTCCCCTCACAGCTCCGTAGGCAAGCACCATGGTCTTGTAGCAGATGCGAGCATTCTGGATGAGTTGTAGGGGTTTAATGGCACAGGCAGGGAGCCCAGCCAACAGCGAGTTGCAGTAATCCAGATGGGAGATGACAAGTGCCTGGATTAGGACCTGTGCCGCTTCCTGTGTAAGGCAGGGTCGTACTCTCCGAATGTTGTAGAGCATGAACCTACAGGATCGGGTCACCGCCTTGATGTTAGCGGAGAATGACAGGGTGTTGTCCAGGGTCACGCCAAGGCTCTTCGCACTCTGGGAGGAGGACACAACGGAGTTGTCAACCATGATGGCGAGATCATGGAAAGGGCAGTCCTTCCCCGGGAGGAAGAGCAGCTCCGTCTTGCCAAGGTTCAGCTTGAACCTTCATCATGAAGTGCTTTGAGAGACTAGTCAAGGATCATATCACCTTTACCTTACCTGCCACACTAGACCGACTTTCAATTTGCTTACCGCCCCAATAGATCCACAGACGATGCAATCGCCATCACTCTGCACACTGCCCTATCCCATCTGGACAAGAGGAATACCTATGTAAGAATGCTGTTCATTGACTATAGCTCAGCATTCAACACCATAGTACCCTCCAAGCTCATCATTAAGCTTGAGGCCCTGGGTCTGAACCCCGCCCTGTGCAACTGGGTCCTAGACTTCCTGACGGGCCACCCCCAGGTGGTGAAGGTAGGAAACAACACCTCCACTTCGCTGATCCTCAACACTGGGGCCCCACAAGGGTGCGTGCTCAGCCCCCTCCTGTACTCCCTGCTCACCCATGACTGCGTGGCCAAGCACGCCTCCAACTCAATCATCAAGTTTGCAGACGACACAACAATAGTAGGCTTGATTACCAACAATGACGAGACAGCCTACAGGGAGGAGGTGAGGGCTCTGGGAGTGTGGTGCCAGGAAAATAACCTCTCACTCAACGTCAACAAAACAAAGGAGATGATCATGGACTTCAGGAACCTCAGAGGGTGCACCCCGCTATCCACATCTACGGGCCACAGTGGAGTAGGTGGAAAGCTTCAAGTTCCTTGGCGTACACATCACTGACAAACTGAAATGGACCACCCACACAGACAGTGTAGTGAAGAAGGCGCAACAGATCCTCTTCAACCACAGGAGGCTAAAGAAATTTGTCTTGGCACCTAAAACCCTCCCAAGCTTTTACAGATGCACAATTGAGAGCATCCTGTTGGGCTGTATCACCACCTGGTAAGGCAACTGCACCGCCCGCAACCGCAAGGCTCTCCAGAGGGTGGTGCGGTCTGCACAACACATTACTGGGGGCAAACTATCCGCCCTCCAGGACACCTACAGCACCCGATGTCATAGGAAGGCCAAAAAGATCATCAAGGACATCAACCACCCGAGCCACTGCCTGTTCACCCCACTATCATCCAGAAGGCACGGTCAGTACAGGTGCATCAAAGCTGGGGCCGAGAGACTGAAAAACAGCTTCAATCTCAAAGTCATCAGACTGTTAAACAGCCATCACTAGCACATTAGAGGCTGCTGCCTATAGACATAGAATAGAAATCACTGGCCACTTTAAGAAATGAAACACTAGCCACTTAAATAATGTTCACATATCTTACATTACTCATCTCATCTGTATATACTCTATTCTATACTATTCTACGGTATCTTAGTCACTTTAATATTGTTTACATATCTTGCATTACTCATCTCATATGTATATACTGTATTCTATACTATTCTACTGTATCTTAATCTATGCCGCTCTGACATCGCTCGTCCATATACGTATATAGTATTAATTAATTCCTTACTTAGATTTGTGTGTATTGGGTATATGTTGTGAAATTGTTAGATATTACTTGTTAGGTATTACTGCACTGTCGGAGCTAGAAGCACAAGCATTTTGCTACACCCTGCAATAACATCTGCTCAACACGTGTATGTGACCAATACAATTTGATTTGATTTGATTTGATGAATATACTTTCTTTTCTTCAGCTGTAGATTGTGTCCGTATATGCCCATGTGAACAGGTGCTACAAAATAAGACATCCAACCAGCATCTTTTTGATCCTGCAGGTTCAAAGTCATGTAATAATTCTCCATTGATATCCAGCTAGGAATTCATTAGAACAACAGTCTCTGGAGCTACAGTGGGGAAAAAAAGTATTTAGTCAGCCACCAATTGTGCAAGTTCTCCCACTTAAAAAGATGAGAGAGGCCTGTAATTTTCATCATAGGTACACGTCAACTATGACAGACAAAATGAGAAAAAAAAATCCCGAAAATCACATTGTAGGATTTTTTATGAATTTATTTGCAAATTATGGCGGAAAATAAGTATTTGGTCACCTACAAACAAGCAAGATTTCTGGCTCTCACAGACCTGTAACTTCTTCTTTAAGAGGCTCCTCTGTCCTCCACTTGTTACCTGTATTAATGGCACCTGTTTGAACTTGTTATCAGTATAAAAGACACCTGTCCACAACCTCAAACAGTCACACTCCAAACTCCACTATGGCCAAGACCAAAGAGCTGTCAAAGGACACCAGAAACAAAATTGTAGACCTGCACCAGGCTGGGAAGACTGAATCTGCAATAGGTAAGCAGCTTGGTTTAAAGAAATCAACTGTGGGAGCAATTATTAGGATATGGAAGACATACAAGACCACTGATAATCTCCCTCAATCTGGGGCTCCACGCAAGATCTCACCCCGTGGGGTCAAAATGATCACAAGAACGGTGAGCAAAAATCCCAGAACCACACGGGGGGACCTAGTGAATGACCTGCAGAGAGCTGGGACCAAAGTAACAAAGCCTACCATCAGTAACACACTACGCCGCCAGGGACTCAAATCCTGCAGTGCCAGACGTGTCCCCCTGCTGAAGCCAGTACATGTCCAGGCCCGTCTGAAGTTTGCTAGAGTGCATTTGGATGATCCAGAAGAGGATTGGGAGAATGTCATATGGTCAGATGAAACCAAAATATAACTTTTTGGTAAAAACTCAACTCGTCGTGTTTGGAGGACAAAGAATGCTGAGTTGCATCCAAAGAACACCATACATACTGTGAAGCATGGGGGTGGAAACATCATGCTTTGGGGCTGTTTTTCTGCAAAGGGACCAGGACGACTGATCCGTGTAAAGGAAAGAATGAATGGGGCCATGTATCGTCAGATTTTGAGTGAAAACCTCCTTCCATCAGCAAGGGCATTGAAGATGAAACGTGGCTGGGTCTTTCAGCATGACAATGATCCCAAACACACCGCCCGGGCAACGAAGGAGTGGCTTCGTAAGAAGCATTTCAAGGTCCTGGAGTGGCCTAGCCAGTCTCCAGATCTCAACCCCATAGAACATCTTTGGAGGGAGTTGAAAGTCCGTGTTGGCCAGCGACAGCCCCAAAACATCACTGCTCTAGAGGAGATCTGCATGGAGGAATGGGCCAAAATACCAGCAACAGTGTGTGAAAACCTTGTGAAGACTTACAGAAAACGTTTGACCTGTGTCATTGCCAACAAAGCGTATATAACAAAGTATTGAGAAACTTTTGTTATTGACCAAATACTTATTTTCCACCATAATTTGCAAATAAATTCATTAAAAGTCCTACAATGTGATTTTCTGGATTTTTTTTTCTCATTTTGTCTGTCATAGTTGACGTGTACCTATGATGAAAATTACAGGCCTCTCTCATCTTTTTAAGTGGGAGAACTTGCACAATTGGTGGCTGACTAAATACTTTTTTCCCCACTGTATATGCTGAAGAAACATTTCCTCAAAGTCATTCTGAAAACTGTCTGTTTGGGTGTGTTTATTTGAAGGCGCAGGTAGGAGTTGTGTGTATTGGGGGGGGGGGGGGGGGGTATACATGTATGTATGTATAGTTGAAGTCAGAAGTTTACATACACTTAGGTTGGAGTCATTAAAACTCGTTTTTCAACCACTCCACAGATTTCTTGGTAACAAACTATAGTTTTCGCAAGTCGCTACTTTGTGCATGATACAAGTAATTTTTCCAACAATTGTTTACAGACAGATTATTTCACTTATAATTCACTGTATTACAATTCCAGTGGGTCAGAAGTTTACATACACTAAGTTGACTGTGCTTTTAAACAGCTTGGAAAATTCCAGAAAATGATGATAGGCTAATTTACATCATTTGAGTCAATTGGAGGTGTACCTGTGGATGTATTTCAAGGCCTACCTTCAAACCCACTGCCTCTTTGCTTGACATCATGGGAAAATCAAAAGAAATCAACCAAGACCTCAGAAAAAGATTGTAGACCTCCACAAGTCTGGTTCATCCTTGGAAGCAATTTCCAAACGCCTGAAGGTACCACGTTCATCTGTACAAACAATAGTGTGCAAGTATAAACACCATGGGACCACGCAGCCGTCATACCGCTCAGGAAGGAGACGCGTTCTGTCTCCTAGAGATGAACGTACTTTGTTTCGAAAAGTGCAAATCGATCCCAGAACAACAGCAAAGGACCTTGTGAAGATGCTGGAGGAAACAGGTACAAAAGTATCTATATCCACAGTAAAACGAGTCCTATATCGACATAACCTGAAAGGCCGCTCAGCAAGGAAGAAGCCACTGCTCCAAAACCGCCATAAAAAAGCCAGACTACGGTTTGCAACTGCACATGGGGACAAAGATCGTACTTTTGGGAGAAATGTCCTCTGGTCTGATGAAACAAAAATATAACTGTTTGGCCATAATTACCATCGTTATGTTTGGAGGAAAAAGGGGGGTCTTGCAAGCCGAAGAACACCATCCCAACCGTGAAGAATGGGGGTGGCAGCATCATAATGTGGTGGTGCTTTGCTGCAGAAGGGACTGGTGCACTTCACAAAATAGATGGCATCAAATTATGTGGATATATTGAAGCAACATCTCAAAGACATCAGTCAGGAAGTTAAAGCCTGGTCGCAAATGAGTCTTCCAAATGGACTGACCCCAAGCATACTTCTAAAGTTGTGGCCAAATGGCTTAAGGACAACAAAGTCAAGGTATTGGAGTGGCCATCACAAAGCCCTGACCTCAATCCTATAGAACATTTGTGGGCAGAACATAAAAAGCCTGTGCGAGCAAGGAAACATTTCCACCGGTCTAATGTTCATTGCTCGTGTTTCTTGGCCCAAGCAAGTCTCTTCTTCTTATTGGTGTCCTTTAGTAGTGGTTTATTTGCAGCAATTTGACCATGAAGGCCTGATTCACACAGTCTCCTCTGAACAGTTGATGTTGAGATGTGTCTGTTACTTGAACTCTGTGAAGCATTTATTTGGGCTGCAATTTCTGAGGCTGGTAACTCTAATGAACTTATCCTCTGCAGCGGAGGTAACTCTGGGTCTTCCATTCCTGTGCCGGTCTTCATGAGAGCCAGTTTCATCATAGCGCTTGATGGTTTTTGCGACTGCACATGAAGAAACTTTCAACGTTCTTGACATTTTCTGTATTGACTGACCTTAATGTCTATTTGAAGAATCTCAAATCTGAAATATATTTGGATTCGTAAAAAATTTTTTGGGTTACTACATGATTCCATATGTGTTATTTCATAGTGTTGATGACCTCACTATTAGTCTAGAATGTAGAAAATAGTAAAAATAAAGAAAAATCCTTGAATGAGTAGGTGTTCTAAAACTTTTGACTGGTAGTGTACTTCTGTGGCTTTTTGACTTTAGACAGACTATTAAAAACTTGGTAAACAAGCGCTTTCTTCAGTTGGATATTTTTTTTTTTTTTTTTTTGTCATTTAGCAGACGCTCTTATCCAGAGCGA
>NW_028164208.1:0-27084 GCF_964263955.1 Coregonus lavaretus
AGCACATTTTCAATTGACTAAGTACAACACACAAAGGAAGTATCCTTGTATTATATCTTAATATGTGAAATGCTCACTTCCTCCCATAAGTCATTAGTAGTTGATGTAGGGTTTCATCTGTCAAAAGGTAAATCACACCTGGTGACTTATGAGTTATAAATGTTATTACTGTGGAGTCACCATGATCAGATTACTGTGGTGTGTGTGTTAGTCTTTGATTAGTTTAGTCATCAAGGCTGAGAGGATGTATCTATTTGAAAGGGTGTCCTGGTCTTTGATCAGACCAAATGGTTGTAAAGTCCTCAAGACAATAGAATGGTTGTCAGGCAGTGGAGTCTGGTGGGAGGAGCTATAGCAGGACAGGCTCATTGTGATGTCTGGAATGGAATAAATGGAACTCAGTCAAACATGTGGTTTCATGTGTTTGTGTTTGATACGTTCCATTGATTCCATTCCAGCCATTACAATGAGCCCGTCCTCCTATAGCTCCTCCCACCAGCCTCCTCTGGTGTCAGACCTGCATGGTGCCTCAGGGTCTGTGTAGGTACTGTGAGGTGGGTGTGTTGGGAACATTATTCCTTATTTTTCATAGTTCCACAATCTATTAATAGCCAGAGATGTGAATTAAACATTCTGCCAATCATGGTTATTTTATTTATAACCTGTCACGGTTCAGACAGACGACCAGAGGACCACAATTGCGTCACACCAGAAAGTTTATTAAAACTTAAGGGAAAAGGGAAGTAGGGAGTGAATGAAGGCTCCAGGGGTAACAGGGATCCCGTCCAATGTGCTGGGTCTGTGCCCCCCCCAGTGGCAGCGATGAGTCCTATGAAGCCGGTGGTGGGTGGTCCAGAAGTCCTGGGGGGGGGGAGACACAGACACAACAGGGCGGAATGAAACAAGGCAGCAGTACAGTTCAAGGGAAATCCAAAATACGTAGTAGCAAGGCAGAAGGCTGGTCAGAGTTACCGGGATTGAAGAGTAGTCAGGAGTCGTATGGCAGAAAGCAGGTCTGGATCTCCTGGGGCAGAAGAGTATCCAAAAATCAGGCAGGTCCGGGGTCACAAAACCAGGGTGAGCCAGAAGCGCGAGCAAACAGGTTCCGGGTGTGAGCTTTGCAGACGATCTGACACCGGAGAGCTGAAAGACAGGGCCTTAAATACTGGGAGAGGTAGTGGGTAATGCAGCGCAGCTGGCAGAGTAATTAGAGCAGAGCAGAGCAGGGACAGGTGGAGCTAGTTAGGCTGAGTAGAGAGAGTGGTGAGCAGAGTGGAAGAAAATTAAGGTGGTAACCCGGTGGAGTGAGAGGCTCATGACAGAACCCCCCCCCCAAGGGACGGCCCCAGAAGTCCCAAGAGCAACACCACGCCGGGCGGGAGGAGGGGAGCCGGAGGAGGGCTAGAACTCCTCCGAACGGTCCGAGTGAACGTCCTCATCCTCGGAGGAAGCCGGAGGGCCGTGGTCGGGAGATGGGACAGGTCCCGAGACAGGATCAGGCACAGGACAGGAAGCCGAGCGAGCAGGACGGTTAGGGACCCCTCTGGGGCGGCCCCTACGGATAGCAGGTTGATCAGGATGCCGTTGGTGGAAAGCGGTGATGAGAGTCCTATCCACAATCCGACTAGCTGGCACCCAGGTCCTCTCCTCAGGTCCATAGCCCTCCCAGTCAATGAGGTACTGGAGACCCCTACCCCTCCGTCTGGACCGAAGCAGGCGGCGGACGGTGTAAACCAGACCACCATCGACGAGCCGTGGAGGAGGAGGACAAGGCGCAGCAGGGACCAGCGGACTCTCATGGATGGGCTTAATCTTAGACACATGGAAAGTGGGGTGCACCCTCAGGGAATTAGGCAGTTGGAGCCGGACAGCAGTTGGGCTAATCACTCTTATGATAGGGAATGGGCCAATGAACCGAGGTGCCAGCTTCTGCGACTCCACCCTGAGTGGCAGGTTCTTCGATGACAACCACACCCTTTGACCAACATGGTAGGTGGGAGCAGGAACTCTCCGACGGTTGGCCCCGGTAGTGTAGCTGGCAACGGATCTGAGGAGTGTGGCTCGGGCTTGTGACCAGGTGCGGCGACATCGACGGGCAAAAGCAAGTGCAGATGGGCAAGTAACCTCCTCTTCCTGGCTGGCAAATAGAGGAGGCTGGTATCCATAAACACATTGGAAAGGGGACATACCGATGGCAGAGCAGGTCAGAGAATTGTGTGCGTACTCCACCCATGTCAATTGCTGCGACCAGGAGTGGGGGTTGCGTGAAGTCATGCATCGCAGTGCCTTCTCGAGCTCCTGATTAGCCCGCTCTGACTGCCCATTGGATTGGGGATGGAATCCGGAAGTCAGACTGACTGTGGCTCCCAGCAGGTGACAGAACTCCTTCCAAAAAGCGGAGGAGAATTGTGGACCACGGTCAGAAACTACATCCTTTGGCAGTCCGTGGATCCGGAAGACGTGTTCCAGGACCACCTGGGCGGTCTCCTTGGCGGTTGGGAGCTTGGGGAGGGGAATGAAGTGTGCCATCTTGCTGAAACGGTCAACTATGGTGAGAATGACGGTCATGCCACTTGAAGGGGGCAGCCCCGTGACAAAGTCAAGGGCGATGTGAGACCAGGGACGTCTGGGCACAGGCAGGGGCTGCAGCAATCCGGCTGGGGGCTGGCAGGACGACTTGTGTTGGTTGCAGATGGGGCAGGCTTGGACGAATTCCCGTACATCCTTTCTCAGAGAGGGCCACCAGAACCTCTGGGCGAGCAGGTTGTAAGTGCGGGTGGAGCCAGGGTGACAAGCTAGGCGGGAGTCATGTCCCCACTGAACGACCTGGGATCTCAGGTCTTCGGGGACAAAAAGGCGGTCAGCTGGGCAAGTGCTGGGACCTGGCTGGTTACGGAGAGCTTCCAGCACCTGTTCCTCAACAGCCCAGGTCAGAGCTGCAACGATGCAGGGACTTGGCAGAATCGACACAGGGTCCTTGGAGGGGGTGTCATCCTTCTGGAATTGACGGGAGAGGGCGTCTGGCTTGGTGTTGCGTGATCCAGGCCGGTATGACAGAGTGAAATTAAACCTGGTGAAGAACAGGGCCCAGCGGGACTGCCTGGAGTTCAACCGTTTGGCCGTGCGGATGTACTCCAAGTTCTTATGATCGGTCCAAACGAGAAATGGAATGGTGGACCCCTCCAGCCAGTGACGCCACTCCTCCAAGGCAAGCTTCACAGCCAGCAGCTCACGGTTCCCTATGTCGTAATTGCACTCAGAGGGGGACAACCGACGTGAGAAAAAGGCACAGGGATGGAGCTTCCTATCCTCCGCAGCCCACTGAGAAATCACAGCACCAACTCCCACATCCGAGGCGTCCACCTCCACAATGAATTGCCGGTCCACATCAGGCATCTGGAGGATGGGAGCGGAGGTGAACCTCACCTTGAGGGTACTGAAGGCTTTGTCGGCTGCTGGGGTCCAGGTGAAGGGTTGCTTGGTGCTGGTTAGAGCAGTGAGAGGGGCAGCAACGGTACTGTAGTTCCGGATAAACTTTCTATAGAAGTTAGCAAACCCCAGAAACTGTTGCAGCTTCTTTCTGTTCTCCGGAACTGGCCATGAAGTGACTGCTGATACTTTGGCAGGATCCATTTGGATACTTCCCTCTGCCACTATGTACCCCAGGAAGGCCACTGTCTTGACGTGAAACTCACATTTCTCTGCCTTGGCGTAGAGGGAATTCTCCAGAAGACGATGAAGGACTTGCTGGACATGGCGGGTGTGTTCAGACAGGTTTCTGGAGTAGATTAAGATGTCATCCAGGTAAACGAAGACAAACTTGTTTAACATGTCCCGCAGTACATCATTCACTAGAGCCTGGAACACAGCAGGAGCATTGGTGAGGCCAAAAGGCATAACCAGATACTCGTAGTGGCCTGTTGGTGTATTGAATGCGGTTTTCCATTCATCTCCCTCCCGGATCCGCACTAGGTGGTAAGCGTTTCTGAGATCCAACTTGGTAAAAACAGTGGCTCCCTGGAGCAACTCAAAAGCAGAGGTGAGCAGAGGCAGAGGGTAACGGTTTTTCACTGTGATGTCGTTGAGTCCCCTGTAGTCGATGCAGGGGCGAAGAGATCCGTCCTTCTTCCCCACAAAGAAGAAGCCAGCACCAGCAGGAGATGAAGATGAACGGATTAATCCTGCGGACAGAGAGCCATTGATGTAGTCCTCCGTGGACTTTCTTTCAGGAGCAGACAACGAATAAAGACGACCCTTTGGAGGGGCTGTTCCAGGGAGGAGGTCGATGGCACAGTCGTACGGTCGGTGAGGGGGCAGAGATGTGGCTCTTGCTTTGTTAAACACCTCTCTGAGACCATGGTAGCATTCTGGGACATTGGAGAGGTCAGGAGCGGAGTTAGTAGGTACTGGCCGAGGGGGTAGTGCGGCAGCAAGCAGGCAGGTTCGGTGGCAGTCCTCTCCCCACTCCCTGATCACCCCGGTCACCCAGTCGAGCTGAGGGTTGTGCCGGCGGAGCCATGGGTAACCCAGGATGAGGGGTTGGCCTGGAGAGGGGAGCAGGTGAAACTGGATAGTTTCTTGATGGTTACCGGACAGACCCATCGAGACCGGGGCCGTGACATGAGTGACCGATCCGAGTAAGTGTCCGTCCAGTGCCCGGGCAGGAATAGGAGGTGTCAAACGGAGGTTCTCCAATCCCAGTTGGCGTGCCAGCTTGATGTCCATTATGTTGGCTTCGGCGCCAGAATCCACCAGAGCAGCCAGGGTGTGAGTTGAGTCAGAGAGGCGGAGGTGAACTTGCAGCAGGGGGGGGGGGGGGGGGGGGGGTTCTGTCATGAGCCTCTCACTCCACCGGGTTACCACCTTAATTTTCTTCCACTCTGCTCACCACTCTCTCTACTCAGCCTAACTAGCTCCACCTGTCCCTGCTCTGCTCTGCTCTAATTACTCTGCCAGCTGCGCTGCATTACCCACTACCTCTCCCAGTATTTAAGGCCCTGTCTTTCAGCTCTCCGGTGTCAGATCGTCTGCAAAGCTCACACCCGGAACCTGTTTGCTCGCGCTTCTGGCTCACCCTGGTTTTGTGACCCCGGACCTGCCTGATTTTTGGATACTCTTCTGCCCCAGGAGATCCAGACCTGCTTTCTGCCATACGACTCCTGACTACTCTTCAATCCCGGTAACTCTGACCAGCCTTCTGCCTTGCTACTACGTATTTTGGATTTCCCTTGAACTGTACTGCTGCCTTGTTTCATTCCGCCCTGTTGTGTCTGTGTCCCCCCCCCCCAGGACTTCTGGACCACCCACCACCGGCTTCATAGGACTCATCGCTGCCACTGGTGGGGGCACAGACCCAGCACATTGGACGGGATCCCTGTTACCCCTGGAGCCTTCATTCACTCCCTACTTCCCTTTTCCCTTAAGTTTTAATAAACTTTCTGGTGTGACGCAATTGTGGTCCTCTGGTCGTCTGTCTGAACCGTGACAGTACGCCGGGCGGGGGTTTGCGGTCGGAGGACTGGATGGTCATTGAACTCAACCGGACTCCCCCTATGCCCGGTGAGCTTCGGCCCTTTAAAGGGCAGGTTACCACACGATGTCCATCACCTCCACAATAGAGGCAGAGGTTTGAGGTGAAGCGGCGCTGGCGCTCTGCAGGAGTGAGAGAGGCTCGCCCAATCTCCATAGGCTCAGACTGATCAAGCTGACCTGGGTGAGTGGCAGTAGATGACAGGAGCCCAGTCGGATCTCTCCGAATGCCGGTAGTAGGTGGACCTTGGCGCCCCCTCTCACGACGACGGGTCTGTATCCTTCTGTCGATCCTGACAGTCAGTGCGATGGCTTCATCAAGAGTGGAAGGCAGTTCATGGGAGACCAACTCGTCCTTGATATAGTCAGCCAAACTATGGAAGAACGCGTCCACCAACGATGGTGTGTTCCAAGAACTTCGTCTAGCCAGGGTTCGGAAGTCGATGGAATGGTCTGCGACTGTACGTCTGCCTTGTCGAATACTGAACAGTTCACGAGACGCCTCTGCGGTTGGTGAATCCAGGTCAAACACCTTCAGCATCTCCTCAGCAAACAGGTCGAAGGTTGCACATGCGGGGGTTTGACGTTCGAACTCTGCTGTTCCCCAGAGTCGAGCTCGGCCCGTCAGGTGAGTGATGGCATACCCAACTTTAGCCCCCTCCGTGGCGAAGGTCCTTGGCTGCAAGGAGAACTGAAGTCGGCAGCTAGTCAGGAATGGCCGGACCTGGGTTGAATCGCCGTTGAACCGCTCGGGGTTTCCAATCTTGGGTTCCGGAGCAGCGGCTGCAATGACCGGGGCAGGTAACTCGGGGGCAGGGCTGGTGGGCAGACTGGCTGGGGTAAGGTTGGTGAGGAGTTGAATGATCATGGCGAGTTGTTGTTGCTGCTGCTGGAACTGCTGCTCATGCTCATCGGTTTCCATGTCGGGGGAAGTGTGCGCTGAGTCCATAATGGTCAGATCGTACTGTCACGGTTCAGACAGACGACCAGAGGACCACAATTGCGTCACACCAGAAAGTTTATTAAAACTTAAGGGAAAAGGGAAGTAGGGAGTGAATGAAGGCTCCAGGGGTAACAGGGATCCCGTCCAATGTGCTGGGTCTGTGCCCCCCCCAGTGGCAGCGATGAGTCCTATGAAGCCGGTGGTGGGTGGTCCAGAAGTCCTGGGGGGGGGGAGACACAGACACAACAGGGCGGAATGAAACAAGGCAGCAGTACAGTTCAAGGGAAATCCAAAATACGTAGTAGCAAGGCAGAAGGCTGGTCAGAGTTACCGGGATTGAAGAGTAGTCAGGAGTCGTATGGCAGAAAGCAGGTCTGGATCTCCTGGGGCAGAAGAGTATCCAAAAATCAGGCAGGTCCGGGGTCACAAAACCAGGGTGAGCCAGAAGCGCGAGCAAACAGGTTCCGGGTGTGAGCTTTGCAGACGATCTGACACCGGAGAGCTGAAAGACAGGGCCTTAAATACTGGGAGAGGTAGTGGGTAATGCAGCGCAGCTGGCAGAGTAATTAGAGCAGAGCAGAGCAGGGACAGGTGGAGCTAGTTAGGCTGAGTAGAGAGAGTGGTGAGCAGAGTGGAAGAAAATTAAGGTGGTAACCCGGTGGAGTGAGAGGCTCATGACATAACCAGAGAATTAGTCTGATTCAAACAAGACCAAACATGCTTATTTTTAAAGTAAGGACATGTCCAAGAAATGTTACTTGTAAAACTAAAATAACCAACACCCTTTCTTGTGATTGTAATATATAAAAATATAATAATATATTTCCATTCACATTGTGTGTGTGTGTGGTCCCAGGTGTGAGGGGCTTGTTGTGATCCTGGGGGTAGTGCATTGGTCTGTACACTGACTGTATGCCTTCTTAATATTGAGTTGCATCGGGTGGGGGGCTGTTAAAACTGTTTTGAATGGGGTGTGTTTTGGGGTCTGGGGGTGAAATCAAACAGTGTATTCAAACTGGTTAGGGGTAGACTTAGACCCCCCAGAACATTCACACCTGGTCCTTTGTTGCAGGATTTGTTTTATACATGTTTGTACATTAATTTCTTACATTTTCATTCCCAGGTTGAATGTCAATAAGAAGTAATATAATTGTATGTATGACTTTACAATGTCCAGCTACATTATACTCCACATAGCTTTATAGGAAGCAGACTTTACAATGTCCAGCTACATTATACTCCACATAGCTTTATAGGAAGCAGTTCCTAATCTACTGAAACTTCTACATTATGGGAATAATTTTGACCCACCCTTGGTTTTTTAATTTATTAAACTTTGAATTTGGCTCTATACTCCAGCATTTTAGAATTGATATTAAATGTTTTATATGAGGCGACAGTACAGAATGTCACCTTTTATTTGAGGGTATTTTCATACCTATCTGTTTTACTGTTTAGAAATAAATATACTTTATTTACAGTTGAAGTCGGAAGTCGGAAGTTTACATACACTTAGGTGTCGTTAAAAATAGTTTTTCAACCACTCCACAAATTTCTTGTTAACAAACTATAGTTTTGGCAAGTCGCTTAGGACATCTACTTTGTGCATGAGACAAGTAATTTTTCCTACAATTGTTTACAGACAGATTACTACATTTAATCACAATTCCAGTGGGTCAGAAGTTTACATACACTAAGTTGACTGTGCCTTTAAACAGCTTGGAAAATTCCAAAAAATGATGTTATGGCTTTAGAAGCTTCTGATAGGCTAATTGACATACTTTTTGTCAATTGGAGGTGTACCTGTGGATGTATTTCAAGGCCTACCTTCAAACTCAGTGCTTCTTTGCTTGACATCATGGGAAAATCAAAAGAAATCAGCCAAGACCTCAGAAAAAGAATTGTAGACCTCCACAAGTCTGGTTCATCCTTGGGAGCAATTTCCAAACGCCTGAATGTACCACGTTCAACTGTACAAATAGTACGCAAGTATAAACACCATGGGACCACGCAGCCGTCATACCGGTCAGGAAGGAAATGAGAGAGAGATGAACATACGTTGGTGCGAAAAGTGCAAATCAATCCCAGAACAACAGCAAAGGACCTTGTGAAGATGCTGGAGGAAACAGGTACAAAAGTATCTATATCCACAGTAAAATGAGTCCTATATCGACATAACCTGAAAGGCCGCTCAGCAAGGAAGAAGCCACTGCTCCAAAAAGCCAGACTACGGTTTGCAACGGCACATGGGGATAAAGATCATACATTTTGGAGAAATTTCCTCTGGTCTGATGAAACAAAAATAGAACTGTTTGGCCATAATGACCATCGTTATGTTTGGAGGAAAAAGGGGGTCGCTTGCAAGCCGAAGAACACCATCCCAACCGTGAAGCACAGGGGCGGCAGCATCATGCTGTGGGGGTGCTTTGCTGCAGGAGGGACTCGTGCGCTTCACAAAATAATTGGCATCATGAGGAAGGAAAATTATGTGGATGTATTGAAGCAACATCTCAAGGTATCAGTCAGGAAGTTAAAGCTTGGTCGCAATAGAATTGAATGGTAAATAATGTATGGTGTCATTTTGGAGTCACTTAAACATATTATGTTCTTATTTACAATACAAGTGACTCCAAAATGACTCGATATGTAATTTACCATTCAATTCTATTGGGATTTTGTTTTTATGCGGGATTTTTTGAATATTTGCATGAAAATCTGTTTCCATTCGACTGGCGACAGATTTTCATGTGAACATTGTAAAATCTTCATAAAAACATGGTCATTTTACCAGCAGAGATGTTTCCATCAAATTGACATGTTGAAGATAAATGGCTGTGCGTGATGACGTAATGCACATACAAATATATATTTTAGAAAATACTAATATATTTTTGCAGTTAAATTCCCATGTACCGGTTGAAAACGTTCTGTTAAATGGGTTTCCATCACATTTTCAACTCTACTGATGGTTTTGTCAGATTTGGTTGTGCATTATATAGTGAACGTGCCCACTCTGGACAGGCTGCCTACATGATGACATTATTATGGACAAAAAGACCCTCCATATTTATTGGAAAGGAGCATCAAGCTCTTCACTGTGAACTTTCACCACCCTGTGAAGTTCAGCATAACTTATTTCATCTGTAGCTTAATAAACTGCATGGTTTCCTGAGTCGTAGTGGGAGGACCACACCACATATCATCGTGTGACTCCAAGTTTATTTCAATATGATGGTTATTTTATCAATATTTGTGCATAAAGCCGTTTCCACCGCCATTTCTCGCTTAATTAATTCTACAGAGGTATTTGCACCCCACTGCATCCACATGTTTCTTTACAATTTATAATCATTTTACATGACTGAAAATGAAATAAAACTTTTGATTTGACATATTCATCATTCACCACTGTGGCTTCTGAATAGGTCACTGTACATTTATGGAACCTTTAAAACGTTGTAATGTTTTACCACAACCTTATATTTGGTTACACGTCACTATGGCTTCCATCCCTATATACCTCAGTGCATCCATCCAGGACTAACGTCTCCAAACAGATCTAAAAGGCCTCCCCCACCACTCAGACTTTCAAAGAAATTAAAGTTATCTCTGATACTCTGCTGTGCAGTTTGTTGTATGGACATTGCAGAGGCCCTTTTAAAATATCCACTCTGCTGTCTGGATCTACCAAAGGATCCAGTTACTATTCCCTGTGGACACAGCTGTATGCAACGTCATCTTCTTAGCTTGACTTCCATCCCCCAAAAACCTGTAGATACAGAGTACACAGTCAAGAGGAAGCCCCTCCCTGTCCTCTGGTGTAGAGTTCCATGAAACAGAAAGTAATCTTTGACACCCTGTTGCTCAACCTTCAGGTGAAAGCACTAAAATGGCTGACAATCTAGAACTGTTCTGTTGCTCCGTCTGTCTGGATCCACTGAAGGATCCGGTGACTACTGCCTGTGGACACAGCTACTGTATGGGCTGTATTAAAGAAAGCTGGGATCAGGATGATCTGAAAGGTGTCTACACCTGTCCCCACACTCTAAACAATACTGGGTTGTTTGGTTGACCCAAATGTTGGGTTGCAGGCGTTGGGTCACTTAGTTGGGTTGTTTTCTTTAAAAACTGCTGGGTTATGGATGCTGGGTGTTGGGTTATTGTTGCTTGGTTATTGAGATATGACCCATCAGGTCAGATCAGAAGACTGTAGGCATAGTTTAGTAGGGGTGTGGCTTTCAAGATAGTTATTTTTAGCCACCCATGAGAGTAAATATAATTCCTGTTCATCTGGTCTGTTGCGTAGTCAGCACATGTTAAGGTTGAACATTGACATTTTTGTAGCTTCAATTATGCTTATAGAGTTTCCGAAAAGTCCACGTATGTCTCATTGTTGGGCTATGATACAGTGGTATACCTTATTATAATTTGTAATAAATACTCTACAAATTATAGAAGAATTTAATGAGGAAAATTTGAGTTTACAGTATGTAAACGCCTTAAAATAACCTGCAGTAAGGATGACATTAAAACAGACCCAGTTGCTAGGGCAACCAAGCATGACATTAAAACAGACCCAGTTGCTAGGTCAACCAAACATGACATTGAAACAGACCCAGTTGCTAGGTCAACCAAGCATGACATTAAAAAAGACCCAGTTGCTAGGTCAACCAAGCATGACATTAAAACAGTCCCAGTTGCTATGTCAACCAAGCATGACATTAAAACAGACCCAGTTGCTAGTGCAACCAAGCATGACATTAAAACAGACCCAGTTGCTAGGTCAACCAAACATGACATTAAAACAGACCCAGTTGCTAGGTCAACCAAGCATGACATTAAAAAAGACCCAGTTGCTAGGTCAACCAAGCATGACATTAAAACAGTCCCAGTTGCTAGGTCAACCAAGCATGACATTAAAACAGACCCAGTTGCTAGGTCAACCAAGCATGACATTAAAACAGACCCAGTTGCTAGGTCAACCGAGCATGACATTAAAACAGACCCAGTTGCTAGGTCAACCTAGCATGACATTAAAACAGGCCCAGTTGCTAGGTCAACCAAGCATGACATTAAAACAGACCCAGTTGCTAGGTCAACCAAGCATGACATTAAAACAGACCCAGTTGCTAGGTCAACCAAGCATGACATTAAAACAGACCCAGTTGCTAGGTCAACCAAGCATGACATTAAAACAGACCCAGTTGCTAGGTCAACCAAGCATGAGAGTAAAAAATACCCAACTGATGGTTAAATTAACCTGTGTTCTGTTAATACTAACAACCCAACATATTGGGTTATTCACGCAACCAAGCTGTCTGGGTCAAAATAACCCAACATGTTCTTTCCACTACTTAACCTGCGCTGGGGTACTAAATAAACCAGATTGAGTGCAGTGCAGACATACCTTCACCCCAAGACCTATTCTGAACTGGAGTGCTGTGCTCGCCTAAGTGGTGGAGAAACTGAAGAAGACAGGACTCCAAGCTGCTCCCCCTGCTCACTGTCATGCTGGACCTTTAGATGTGGGGTGTGACATCCTCAGTGCAGAGAGACCTTCACTCCAAGGCCTAATCTGAGGAAAAATAACATGTTGGCTGAGTTGGTGGAGAAACTGAAGAAGACAGGACTCCAGGCTGCTCCCCCTCCTGCTCTGTGCTATGCTGGACCTGGAGATGTGGCGTGTGATTTCTGCACTGGGACCAGAAAGCAGAAAGCCCTCATGTCCTGTTTGGTGTGTCTGGCCTCTTACTGTGAGACTCACCTCCAACCTCACTATGAATCTCCTGCTTTCAAGAAGCACCAGCTGGTCAAAGCCACCCTACAGCTATAGGACCAGCTTTAACATTGCAGATATATTGGGGCTTCTATCTGTGGAATTGTCTTCATCATTTCCAATCCCCCATATATATGTTTTGTAAATATTATTTTAAATATATTTTCCTTCTTTATTATTTTCCCCTAACCCTACCACCCCTCCTAAACTAATGGACAACAATACTTAGGCTTCCACTTCCAAGCTTATAAATGTACATACTACATACATTTCACAGACACTACATTTTACATTAGTTATCTTTAGTTAGTTTTTAGTCCTAGCCTTCAGCTACCCGAAGCCCCTCCCATCTATCTCTGAAGACCATCCAGTTTTGATTTCTAGCTGCCATACAGTGCATTCGGAAAGTATTCAGACCCTTTGACTTTTTCAACATTTTATTACGTTACAGCCTTATTCTAAAATTGATTAAATAAAACATTTTCCTCATCACTCTACCCACAATACCACATAATGACAAAGCGAAAACAGGTTTTTATTTTTACACACTTATTGAAAATACAAGACAGAAATACCTTATTTACATAAGTATTCAGACCCTTTGCTATGAGACTCAAAATTGAGCTCAGGTGCATCCTGTTTCCATTGATCATCCTTGAGATGTTTCTACAACTTGATTGGAGTCCACCTGTGGTAAATTCAATTGATTGGACATGATTTGTAAAGGCACACAGCTGTCTATATAAGGTCCCACAGTTGACAGTGCATGTCAGAGCAAAAACCAAGCCATGAGGGTGAAGGAATTGTCCGTAGAGCTCTGAGACAGGATTGTGTTGAGGCACAGATCTGGGGAAGGGTCCCAAAACATTTCTGCAACATTGAAGGTCCCCAAGATCACAATGGCCTCCATCATTCTTAAATGGAAGAAGTTTGTAACCACCAAGACTCTTCCTAGAGCTGGCCACCCGGCCAAACTGAGCATCGGGGGAGAAGGGCCTTGGTCAGGGAGGTGACCAAGAACCCGATGGTAACTCTGACAGAGCTCCAGAGTTCCTCTGTGGAGATGGGAGAAACTTCCAGAAGGACAACCACCTCTGCAGCACTCCACCAATTAGGCCTTTATGGTAGAGTGGCCAGACGGAAGCCACTCCTCAGTAAAAGACACATGACAGCCCGCTTGGAGTTTGCCAAAAGGATCCTAAAGTACTCTCAGACCATGACAAAGAAGATTCTCTGGTCTTATGAAACCAAGATTGAACTCTTTGGCCTGAATGCCAAGCGTCACGTCTGTAGAAAACATGGCACCATCCCTATGGTGAAGCATGGTGGTGGCAGCATCAGGCTGTGGGGATGTTTTTCAGAGGCACGGACTGGGAGAATAGCCAGGATCGAGGGAAAAATGAACAGAGCAAAGTACAGAGAGATCCTTGATGAAAACCTGCTTCAGAGCGCTCAGGATCTCAGACTGGGGCGAAGGTTAAACTTCCAACAAGACAACAACCCTAAGCACACAGCCAAGACGCAGGAGTGGCTTCGGGACAAGTCTCTGAATGTCCTTGAGTGGTCCAGCCAGATCCTGGAGTTGAACCCGATCGACCATCTCTGGAGAGACCTGAAAATAGCTGTGCAGCACTGATAGCAACAACAACCACCGCAGAAAAGTTAGCTGTGTTTACAGACAGACAGAAATACAGACAGACAGACAGAGGTTGTTTACTATGACTGGATGAAGGGATACAGTGCTGAAGGCTTCCTTTAGGTCTCCTGGTCTCTTGGGATTTAATCTGTGAATACAGTGAGATAGTACTAACCATTCAATCAATGTACAGAACAAACAGTCATCATTAACACTATACAGAGTGGAGCCTATGGATATAATATATTATCAAATAATATAATAGAATATAATTTTATGAATAGAAAATAATAACTGTTTTGACATGAATGCACAGCCAGATGATTTGACTTGACAGTGTGTCTCTATACCTCAGTCTCTGAAGACACCCAGCAATGGTTAGGATTATTAGAGAAGCTTTTCCTGCTGAAAGTCAGTTTCATTTCATCTGGTTGCAGAAATAATTCATTGGATATGTTCATAACCCCGTCCACCTATATGATGTGGGGGTTTCTGTCTGACTAAGAAGAGATACAAAGAACTCTGATTATAAAACGTCTTCTCTTTTCAGTCCTAGATATGGCTAGGGTTAGGGTCACTGCTGAATGTAGTAACTCTAACCCTGACCCTAGGCCTAACAGTAATACCCACACTGTAATGTAAAGTATTACCTCATTCTCAATGATCAGTCAATACATACAGTATTCATTTAAACTACAGTATATTGTATCAATATCAACCCCCCCCCCCCCCCCCCCCCCATTACAACCACTTATTAATTATTATAGACACTTATAATCAGTGTTATAACACATAAGTGTATTATAAGGCATTATGAAGCTTATTATAATAATTAGAATATGTACTTCATAGGAACTGTTACCCTTTATATATTCTAACAACTCATATTTGTTAGATTTATTCCAAATGAAGGGCCCTAACCTAGAAACTAAAATATTTGTCTCCCTCTCCACGTTGAACGCAGTTCTCTCTCTATCCCTCCCTCCCTCCCTCCCTCCCTCTAACCTCACCTATCTGGCAGATCCAGAAAGTCCACGCCCTCCCAAAAACTTCTGTGGAAACGAAACTGATCTGAGTCTCTGTGTCGTCTGTCTGTGTGAGAGTGAACAACCATCCAAATGGCTCAGCAGGGAGTTCTGCTGGACCAGGACCAGTTCTTTTGTTCTGTCTGTCTGGATCTACTGAAGGAGCCGGTCACTACTGCCTGTGGACACAGTTACTGTAGGCGCTGTATTGAGGACTGCTGGGATCAGGATGTTCTGAAAGGGGTCTATAGCTGTCCTCAGTGCAGACAGACCTTCACTCCAAGGCCTAATCTGAGGAAAAATACCATGTTGGCTGAGATGGTGGAGAAACTGAAGAAGACAGGACTCCAGGCTGCTCCCCCTCCTGCTCTGTGCTATGCTGGACCTGGAGATGTGGCGTGTGATTTCTGCACTGGGACCAGAAAGCAGAAAGCCCTCATGTCCTGTCTGGTGTGTCTGGCCTCTTACTGTGAGACTCACCTCCAACCTCACTATGTATATCCTGCTTTCAAGAAGCACAAGCTGGTCAAAGCCACCGCACAGCTACAGGAGAAGATCTGCTCTCATCATGATAAACTGCTGGAGGTTTACTGTCGTACCGATCAGCAGTGTATCTGTATGCTGTGTACAATGGATGAACATAAAGGCCATGATACAGTGTCAGCTGCAGCAGAGAGGACTGAGAAACAGGTAAGACCAGAACTACTTGTTGGTTACTATCTGATAAACAAAGAATTAAAGATACAGTAGGAACTAAGTCTGTTTGAATATGAGATAAATAAAATGAAATTGATCCTCAGCAGAACATATATGAACACAAACCTTGAGTATATTGAGTTTGATCCAAATGTATCACCATTTTCTGAAGTCAAACACTATTATCATTCCGAATGCCCTTTTAAGAGTTCAAAGTTCAGTCTCAACCCCTTGATACATGTACACCTACCATAAACACTATAATCATTAACATAGCAACATAGAAAATGTCATATGGTAAAGGGACTTCCTCAAGATTTTAGACTTTCCTCTCTATGGGCCCTATGTCACATTACTATACTATTGATCTACTGGACATATAAAGCTTGATAGCTCATTGAAGAGTGATTCTCCACAGAGGCAGCTGGGGATGAGTCAGCAGAAGGTCCAGCAGAGATTCCAGGAGAGAGAGAAGAAGCTGAAGGAGCTCCAACAGGCTGTGGAGTCTCTCAAGGTGAGTATTGTTGACCAGAGGAGACACACCATTTCACTTCTCTCCTCCAGTCAGAGAGAGAGAGTGAGAGGCTCCTATCCAATCCCACTGTTGGGAACAGGCTGTCTGGACCCCTGTCAGAGAATAGACTGCTTAATATAACTGACTGGTTATGAACCCGGGTCTACTGAGGGAGAAACCATCATCTTGACCAAAAGGACATTCCCTATTGTTCTGACTGATTTAAAGTCGCAAGCGGCTCTACCTCTTCACATAACCATGAGTAACCATGAGCGACTCATGTCTGCTATACATTAACAGGGAGCTCTCTCTCTCGATTCAATTAAATGAATTTATTGGCATTGGAAACATATGTTACATTACCAAAGCAAGTGATATAAATAATAAACAAATCAGAAATTAACAGTAAACGTTACACTCACAAAAGTTTAAAAGGAATAGAGACATAAAAATAAATCAAAATCAAATGTTATAACTCAAGTGCAAACAGAGTGAGCCATTCGCCAGACTGAGTTCTGGAGGTGAAATGGAAATGAATGAGGGAGAGTTAAGTGAGGTAGAAGGTGTGGTGAAGAGCTCAGAACCAGAGCCTGGCATCAATGGACATGATAAAGAAGAATCTGGTGCAGTAGGAGTTACATTGTAGGAGAAAGTGGATCCATTCCTTTTGGCAGATCCATTTGTAGTTTCAGGGTGGGTGGGAAAGGAGTTGGGTGCAGTTGAATCAGTGAAGGTAACCTGTAGTGGACTTGTGATATTTGTTTGTGTTTCTTCTGACCAGAGGGAGTGGGCGCTCCGTGTCACGCAACTTGGGTCAAGATCTGTTTCTTGCTTTGCTCTTAGGAACAGGGCACCATTGAAAGGAGTGATTTCTGGGGTAGCGTTAAGTGTAGAACTGGAGCAATTAAGGTTGAAGACTGCTGGTGTTTGTGATTCCCGCCGTTTGGTGCAACACAGACCCGGTGGTGAGCGTGGTGAAACAGAGGAGTCACTGTCAGTCCTTTTGAGTTTTGAGTCTTTACCCAACAAAGTCATGGTAGGATATATCAGTTATCCTGTTAGAGCTTTTGTGGCGAATCCACTATGCTGTTTCAGGTGCAACGTTTATGGTCATGTTGCAGCAGTTTGTAGGAGGGAGATTCCAAGATGTGGGAAGTGTGCAGGAGGGGACAGAGGATTGAGTAGTTTTGGTGGATAAAGTTGTGTGTGTCAACTGTTGGGATGCCCATGTTGCTGGGGATCTGAAGTGTCCGGTGCGAGAGAGGCAGGTTGAGGTGGCTAGAGTCAGAGTAGTGCAGAAGGTGTCGTATGCTGAGGCAGTGAAGAAAGTAGAGGAGGATGGGTCAAGGGTGAGGGATCCTGAGAGGATCCCTGTGAGTAGTAGATCTGTGCCAGCACAGAGGGATAGGCCAACGAGTGATATATGCTTTAGTAAAGTTAGCTTCTTAGCGTTCATAGCAATGGTTATCAACTGTACCGCAGAAATGGAACGTAAATCACAGAAAATAGATGTTGTGGTGGCAGCTGCAGAGAAGTATTTGGGCATACAAGATTAGACTTCAGAAGAGTTACAGGGTGTGTTGAGTGGTGGTGTCCCGTCCTCCCAGGCCGTTGGCATGGTGCAGGAGCAGATAGGGTCAAAGTAGTGGAATGGGGTAGTGGGTATTTAATGAGTGTAGGGTTAGTTGGAAGGGTGTTTTTTTATTATTATTATAATTTCCCCTTTTCCCATTTTGTGTCACAAAGTATAATGGATTTATATTATAGTCCAGTTGGGGGCGGTAATGCAACATATTGGATGCCAACCGCCGTTAAACTCCAAAGAAGAAGAACCGTTACATTATGTCTATGTACAGTATTGTAACGATGTTCATGTCTCTCTCATTCATTAACTTTCATGGTAGTTGGTTGTGTGGGTCTCTGGTTATGAATAGGGTGCTGACAGACAATCGTTGATGGATATTTATAGAGCTCTGATCAGGACAACAATTGATTACGGGTGTATAGTTTATCGAACAAGGCAAAACTTGGCTTCAGAAGCTGGACAGAATCCAGTATATAGCTTTAAGGATATGTATTGGTGCATTTAAATCAACATCTGTATGTGCCTTACTGGTGGAGGCAGGAGAGATGCCTTTGGATATACAGCGTAAAAAATGGTCATTATCTTATTGGGTTGAAAGGCTGTGAGGTTGAGCATCCCACTGCTACTGTTCTAGATGACTGTTGGGAATATACTAGTAGAGAAGGCAGTGGTTTTGGTTGGACAGTTGGAAAGCTTGCTGATGAGAGTGGTTTGAGGGAGTTGGAGGTTGGCCCTTCTGTGGTGATAGGGGATGTTCCTCCATGGTTACTCCCAGACACTGTTGTTGATCTAACCTTGGTAGAGAAAAGGAAAGATTGGTCAGAAGTCAGTGATATAGAGAAACTGGTTGACAATTACATTGGTATAGGTTTTTATGCTTTTTTAATGCTTTTCACAGACGGATCCAAGGACCCAGATAGTGGGCTCACAGGAGCAGGCGTTTACGTTCCTGAATTTGATGTGCAGATATGTAGAAGACTAACAGATGAACTGTCAGTATACTCAGTTGAACTGAAGGTATTAATGTTATTATGGAGAATTGAGAGAATGGGTTTAGTAGTGAGATTCTGCTGGGTCCCAGCACATTCGGGTGTGGAAGGGAATGAAATTGTAGACCAGTTAGCTAAAAGAGCTTTGAAACAAGATATAATTGATATTAATGTTCTACTGGGTAGAGGTGAGGCCAAATGTAAGATCAGAGACATTTTGATAGATGTGTGGCAGAAGAGATGGTACTCTGAGCACAAGGGCCGGCATTTATATGAATAGTTTACAGTTTTACAGAAAGGTCGATGGACCAAGATTTAAAAGTCAGATTAGGAAGGAAGATGTGGTATTTACTAGATTGCGCTTAGGACATTGTACATTGATCTCGTCATTACATCTGGTTGGCAAGCATGGGAATGGTTTGTGTCTGGGGGGTACGGTCGATGAAACGGTGGAGCATGTGTTGTTATATTGTTGTAAGTATGTTGAAGAGAGGGAAAGATGTGTAGGGTCATTGAGGTTGGACGGGGTTGGGGGGGTTCGGAAGGGATTTTGGGGATGGGGGAGGGTCTATTAGAAGTTAGTAGGGCTCTTCTTTATTTTCTCAGAAGTACTGAGTTAGGTAGGAGGATTTAGAAATGTTGGAAACCGTGATTGACCACACACTCCAGCACAGTAGGTGGCGGCATGCACCTTTAACGTTGGTTTGTGGACCGCCATTATATCATAGAAGAAGAAGTTGGTTGTGTGAGAGATTTGTGGTTCGTGAGGAGGGCTACTATTCTTTTTTCTTTTGGTTCTTGCGTATTTTCTGAATGTATTTTCTGATGGTTTGAGGGTTTGTTTATTGGTTTCCACTGTTTATCGTTTAGAGTTGAGGGGGGAGTAGGGGTAGTTTGTTAGGGCGGCGTGATGGCCTCAACCGAGTGGAGAAGAAACGCTGTCGCTTCGGGTCCGTTCCGGAGAAAGGTGTGGAGGAAGTTTTGCTCATGGTCGGCGAACAGGTTGGAGCGGAACATCTGGACTCTGCATCCAGAATGAACAAGGCGGTGGTTGGGTTAATGAAAAACGTTCGTCTTGTTGTGAGGGGTGTGTTGGTGCAGATGTCGCCTCTTTCGATAAGAGTTGTGGTGGCTAATCTGCCTCCGTTTATTGCTTCCGAACAGACCCCAATTAGTTGGTTAGTTTTGGTAAATTTGCAAGTGGTTTCCGTGTGCTCTCGGCTGGGTGCCAAGCGGAATCCGTTAAACATGTTGTCTCTTTTCGTAGAGAAGTGTTTGTTTCTTACCAAACCTCAAGGTTACACAGGGGAGGGGTGGAACACAGGGTTTGGTAGCACAGATAGTTTTGGGTGTTTCTAGTGTGGGGATCATCAGTTATAGGCTACAAGCAGCAATATGATTGATAGGTAGGACAGGTATTGAACCCAAATAATCCCTACTCAGATGCCCTAACCTCAACCCTAGTAAACATGCATTATAAAAACCTTCTATAGAAAATGATCTCATATTGGGAGGAAATAGCCTCTGAATAGAATTAATGTTTAGGCTTATTGATAATCATTATAATGAAGTATAATTTCAAAACATACAAGTTGTCAAGTGGTGGTGGTACCAGGAAGGAGGAGAGTAGAGCAGGGTCAAGTGGTGGTGGTACCAGGAAGGAGGAGAGTAGAGCAGGGTCAAGTGGTGGTGGTACCAGGAAGGAGGAGAGTAGAGCAGGGTCAAGTGGTGGTGGTACCAGGAAGGAGGAGAGTAGAGCAGGGTCAAGTGGTGGTGGTACCAGGAAGGAGGAGAGTAGAGCAGGGTCAAGTGGTGGTGGTACCAGGAAGGAGGAGAGTAGAGCAGGGTAAAGTGGTGGTGGTACCAGGAAGGAGGAGAGTAGAGCAGGGTCAAGTGGTGGTGGTACCAGGAAGGAGGAGAGTAGAGCAGGGTCAAGTGGTGGTGGTACCAGGAAGGAGGAGAGTAGAGCAGGGTCAAGTGGTGGTGGTACCAGGAAGGAGGAGAGTAGAGCAGGGTCAAGTGGTGGTGGTACCAGGAAGGAGGAGAGTAGTGCAGGGCCAAGTGGTGGTGGTACCAGGAAGGAGGAGAGTAGTGAATGGCCAAGTGGTGGTGCGCAGGCCGTGGAGAAAGCGGTGGTGGGGAGGGTTGCAGCTGGGCTACATGAGCTGAGTTAGGTTTCTGTAGTAACAGAGACTCCGGTGGGCGAAGGCTTGGTGGGCTCATCCCAGGAAATATTGCCTGTCATTGGGGAAGAGGCACTGATCAGGGGGGAAGTGCAGGGGGGCAGAGACTGGGGAGGAGGAGGACGGTACCGTGCCAATGGAGGAGGAGGAAGAGGAAGAGGGGGGAGGTGAGTCTGCGGGAGCGGAGGACAAGGCGGTCTCGTTTTCAGACTGCTCATTGGATCCAGAGCTGACAGACAGTCAGGCTGAGGGCCCAGTATATACGCTGAGAGAACTTTCTAGGTTCCTGATGGAGACTAAAGGGGAAAAAGAAGGTTCTGCTGGAGTCTTATTTTATTGATCCTGGAAGGTTTGTAAGGTCAGTACAACACGTGATGAAGAATGAGGGGTTTAGTGTCCTCTCACCCAGGAAGCGGTATAGGCTGAGAAAATGGGTCATGGGTTCTTAAGGGCATGTCTTCAGAATCTGCTTACATTTATGTTTTTTTCTGGCATGGCGGCTTTATGGGCTTCTCTACTGGTTTCTGATTGTGGTGATTTCCCTCCCACCTCTTATGGAGATTTCACGGTTAGACTTCCTTAACATGAACGGCGGCAAAGACTGGGGGAATATGTAAACCAAAAACATTTAAATGCCAATGCAGAAATCTTAGTGCAGGGGTAGCTAAAGAGGTGTGTAAGGGTAGGTTGTTAGTGGTTAGAGCCAAAATCAATGACCTTGTCTTTGCTTTCCAAAATGTGTCTGCACCTAGTACAGGGCTCAGTTCTCTGTTTCACCAGGGCCCAGGCAGGTGTCCTATTGGAAATTCTATGTAAAGCTCTTACAAGATGTCACTTTTTGCTCAAACTTCCAAGGCTTTTGGGAGAGGTGGGGACAGCAGAAGGGGGAGTAACTTCTGTTGTGGGGGAGAGGAGGGAGCCTGATGGGTGGGTAACTTCTGTTGTGGGGGAGATGAGGGAGCCTGATGGGTGGGTAACTTATGTTGTGGGGGAGATGATGGAGCCTGATGGGTGGGTAACTTCTGTTGTGGGGAGATGAGGGAGCCTGATGGGTGGGTAACTTCTGTTGTGGGGGAGATGAGGGAGCCTGATGGGCGGGTGACTTCTGTTGTGGGGAGATGAGTGAGCCTGATGGGTGGGTAACTTCTGTTGTGGGGGAGATGAGGGAGCCTGATGGGTGGGTAACTTCTGTTGTGGGGAGATGAGGGAGCCTGATGGGTGGGTATCTTCTGTTGTGGGGAGATAAGGGAGCCTGATGGGTGGGTAACTTCTGTTGTGGGGGAGATGAGGGAGCCTGATGGGTGGGTAACTTCTGTTGTGGGGAGATGAAGGAGCCTGATGGGTGGGTAACTTCTGTTGTGGGGAGATGAGGGAGCCTGATGGGTGGGTAACTTCTGTTTTTGGGGAGATGAGGGAGCCTGATGGGTGGGTAACTTCTGTTGTGGGGAGATGAGGGAGCCTGATGGGTGGGTAACTTCTGTTGTGGGGAGATGAGGGAGCCTGATGGGTGGGTAACTTCTGTTGTGGGGAGATGAGGGAGCCTGATGGGTGGGTAACTTCTGTTGTGGGGAGATGAGGCTGTGGAGTTGTACTCTGATTTATAGAGGGCAGAACTCTGTGATCCTCTGTAGAGCATGGCGCTTGTAATGCCAGGGTAGTGGGTTCGATCCCCGGGACCACCCATATGTAAAAATGTATGCACATGACTCTAAGTCGCTTTGGATAAAAGCGTCTGCTAAATGGCATATTATTATTATTATTATTATCCTGGGTTTTCTCAGGTTCTGCTCACAGACCTTTCCAAACTCTCTCTGTCACAGATAAATCAAATAGACATTTCCCTGGCCTTTCACAAACTCTCAGCTGCTGTCTCTCAGACGGTCTGCCTGTGGATTTTTATAAAAAGTTCTGGGGAATAATTGGACAGAACGTGTGTTGTGTGAGTGCGTCGGGGTGGGGGAGCTGCTGCTAAGCTGTAGACGGGAGGCTTTGACTCTCCTGCCCAAAATAGGGATTTGAGCGACTTAAAGAACTGGAGGCCTGTGGCATTGCTCTGTTTGGACTATAAGGTCTTTACCAAGGTCCTCGTTAACAGACTGAAGTCCCACCTGGACTCTATTGTACACAAGGACCAAACGTACTGTGTACCAGGACGCTCAAACACAGACAATCTGTTCATAATCAGGAGAAAGCCTTTGATAGGGTGGACCATGAATATCTGTTCAATGTGTTGTTTTGGTTGTGGGGAGAATTTTGTGGCCTGTGTTCAAATGCTGTACGCTGGGGCTTCATGTATGGTCAAGGTGTGGGGAGGGCTCAGTAGGCCAGTCTGGGTAGGGAGGGGCATTCACCAGGGATGCCCTCTGTCAGGGCAGCTATACACTCTTGTTATTGAGCCCTTTCTGGGCCTGCTACGCAGGAGGCTACAGGGAGTGTGGGAGCCAGGCATAGGGTTGGGGACAGGCATAGCAGTGTCAGCATACGCTGATGACGTCTGTGTTGGTTAGGGATGAGCAGAACCTACAGGCCCTGGAGAATAGTTTGAGGGTGTACGAGGGGGCGTCTTCTGCTTAGGGAAACTGGGGCAAGAGTGAGGCTCTGTTATGTGGGGCATGGAGGGACAGGGCACCTCCGCAGCTTCCAGGGGGGTTGCAGTGGGGCTGTGAGTGGCTCAAGATGCTTGGGGTGTATCTGGGCTCGGAGGGTTGGGATAGGAAGAACTGGGAAGGAGTGTCACAAGCGGTGGTGTCGAGGCTGACGAAGTGGAGGTGGCTCATCTCCCAAGTGGCATACAGAGGGGCGGTGCTGATCATCAACAACTTGGTGGCATCCTCTCTATGGCTTAAATTGGCCATTCTCAACGCCCCCGATGGTCTGCTTGTGGACCTGCAGCACAAGCTAGTAAACATTTTATGGTCAGGGTGGCAGCGTTCTGACTCCCTCAGTGTCAAGGTTAGACACATCAGGAGCTTAGCGGGAGTGAAGGGGCATCAGTGGCAGGGGGTTGTGGGGGCTGAGAGCATGGCAGGGTATAGGTGGAGGGTGCTCTATAAGCTCCCAGTGCTGGAAAGGTTAGGGGTCGTCCAGTGGAGGGTATTACATGGAGCCCTGGACACCAATAGCTGGTTGGCTCGGGTTGACCTGGGAGTTGGGGAGGGGTGTCCGTTTTCTGCAATGACAGACTGTTCATCATGTTTTTTCTGTGTTGCCAGGGTAATGCCATTACTGTTGACGCCTTAGGGTTGAGTTTGAGTTGTACAAAATGATCAACAGTGTGGAGATGTTTCAGGAGGTATGGGGGCTCAGGGGGGCTGTCTGTACGGCTGGAGAGGAGGGGTTGGATGGACGGTTGGAATGTGGTGCTGGTTGGTGTATTGTACTGTGGTGTTGGGTACTGGATAATGTGATTGTGTGGAGGTTGTGGTGTCACGCAATGTGCTTTTAGGGGTGGGGGTGTTAGTGTAATGAGGATGGCTCATTAAAGTAAGACAAGTCAGTCTCTCCCTCTCTCTCTTAACAGCGCTCTGCACAGGCAGCAGTGGAGGACAGTGATAAGATCTTTACTGAGCTGATCCGCTCCATTGAGAGAAGGCGCTCTGAGGTGAAGGAGCTGATCAGAGCCCAAGAGAAGGCTCAAGTGAGTCAAGCTGAAGGACTCCTGGAGCAACTGGAGCAGGAGATAGCTGAGCTGAGGAAGAGAAGCACTGAGCTGGAGCAGCTCTCACACACAGAGGATCACATCCATTTCCTCCAGGTAACTCAACTGCCTTGATACATGTGATATGAAATTAAAACTCTCAATCATTTGGTTCTGCTCCCTCTCACTCTCTCTCTCTCTCTCTCCCTCTCTCTCTCTCTCCAGAGTTATCAGTCTCTCTCCAGTAACAGTGTATCTTCAGACTTACCCAGCATCGTTGTCCGTCCTCTTCAGTACTTTGGAGATGTGAGTAAGACTGTGTCTGAACTGAGAGAGAAACTAGAAGACGTCCTTAAAGGAGAATGGACCAAGATCTCCACTACAGGTGTGTTGAAAATAATAAGAACATCAACTTTAGACCATTGAAAGTTCCCTACTAGTCATATACATGTGGAATATGGTATGATGATAACATTCCCTCTCTCTGTGAATGTGTTTGTGTGTCTGTAGTGAATATAGTGGATGTTGTACTGCCTCCAGAGCCCAAGACCAGAGAACAGTTCTTACAATGTGAGTCTCTTTATTCTGAAGTAACTAACATTCTCTTTTTACTGACACTCCTAAAAATCCCTCTAGAAATATATAGCAATAGTAGATCTAATCAAAGACTGGGTATCTATCTGACTCCTCATATTTCTCTGATTTGATCTCTGCTGTGCTCTAATCAAAGACAGGGTAGATACAGTATCTGACTTCACTTATTGTTCTAACTCCCCTCATTGGTCTCTGCTCTGCTCTTCTCCCAGATTCCTGTCAGCTCACACTGGACCCAAACACGGCACACACACTCCTCTCTCTGTCTAAAGGGAACAGAAAGGTGACCTATACAGGCCAAGTCCAACAATATCCTGATCATCCAGACAGATTCACCAACTGGTGCCAGGTTCTGTGTAGAGAGGGTCTGTCTGAACGCTGTTACTGGGAGGTGGAGTGGAGTGGGTGGTGTGCTACAGCAGTCTCATATAAAGACATCAGCAGAACAGGGAGATGTAGTGGATTTGGAGAGAATGACAAGTCCTGGAGTTTACAGTGTTATAGAGGTAGTTATTGTTTCAGACACAATAATGTTAAGACTAAAGTATCAGGCCCTCGGTCCTCCAGAGTAGGAGTGGACCTGGATCACAAGGCAGGTACTCTGTCCTTCTACAGTGTATCTGACACAATGACCCTCCTCCACAGAGTCCAGACCACATTCACTCAGCCCCTCTATCCTGGGTTTAGTCTCAATTATGGTACTGCTGAGCTGGTTAAACTGTAGTAGGGTCCACATAGATACTAGTCATGCTGGTGTAGTCTATAGCTGAGCTGGTTAAACTGTAGTAGGGTCCACATAGATACTAGTCATGCTGGTGTAGTCTATAGCTGAGCTGGTTAAACTGTAGTAGGGTCCACATAGATACTAGTCATGCTGGTGTAGTCTATAGCTGAGCTGGTTAAACTGTTGTAGGGTCCACATAGATACTAGTCATGCTGGTGTAGTCAATAGCTATATTTTTTTTAAGTGCAATGTTTTAATCTTATATATTCACATTAATCATGATGTATGCTTTTAATGTATGTTGGTT
Organism: Coregonus lavaretus; assembly: GCF_964263955.1. Taxonomy (NCBI): domain Eukaryota; kingdom Metazoa; phylum Chordata; class Actinopteri; order Salmoniformes; family Salmonidae; genus Coregonus; species Coregonus lavaretus. The sequence continues at coordinate 26,139 of NW_028164208.1, forward strand.
GTCATTCAGAACCATTGAAATGTTTTCTAAATTGGTTCTCTGTCTCAATGTCATTTTCCTCAGTATCATGGAACAGGTAGTGTTACTTACTTGCTAATTGAACTATATGGGCCGGTTTCCCGGACACAGATGAAGCCTAGTCCTAGACTAAAAAGCATTTTCAATGGAGATGTCCGGGAAACCGACCCAGAGTTTGGCATCTTTTATTCTCCCATACTGCTCAGTCAAGCAACATTAAACCTGTCCAGCAGGTGGTGCTATTAACCAAACAATAAAAACCCAGAAGATATCTTGACTTGCCACTTAGTATATCAGTAATGTTCAAAATTGTACTTTAATATCATTGGAGATTGATGGTCTTTTTAATCCACTACCCAGAGTCAGGAACAGATGAAGTTAGGTCTGCTACTGTTCAGTTATTAAATATGATTCATGGTGATGGGAAATAAAAAATCCATCTAGTAGTAGTTTTCCTTTGCTATTTATTCCAAGGTGTGTCTTTAACTTGTAAATGGATTGTGTTGAAGCTGGCATGTGGTGTGGATGATAGAATAGAGTGAATAGAGGAGAGAAGAGAGGAGGAGAGGAGAACATCATATAGAAGACAGATAAGATAGAGAGACAATTCATACCCAGGGGAGTTACTGACTCTGGCCCAAATGACACCCTGTTCCCTACGTAGTGCACTAGGCTACTTCTGACCAGATCTAAAGTAGTGCACTACATAGGGAATAGGGTGGAGATTGGAGATTTGCTCACTGGCATTAGAATGAAGATTTCCATACAGGAGTTACTGTCTCTGTCCCAAATCTCTCCCTGTTCCCTACGTAGTGCACTAGGCTTCTTCTGACCTGATCTAAAGTAGTCTTCTAGATTTTACATGTTTTCTCCCTGTCGTTAGAAAATGACAATATGGTAATGACTTTAGTGGTTTCCTCCCCCTTTG
>NW_028164207.1:0-12500 GCF_964263955.1 Coregonus lavaretus
TATGGTTCTAACCGCTACGCTGGCTTCCTGACAGGCCTGGGGAAGCTCATCCACCTGAAGGACTGTGATCCAGACCAGATCTTCCTGGGGGGTCTAGACCAGTATGGAGACGACGGGGAGTTCACCTACTGCTGGCACGATGACATCATGCAGGGTGGCTGTGTATTTCTACTTACAGATGTTACTTGGTGCCTCAGGGTTCAGGGTTCAGTGTAAAAGCACTGCCCTGATGCCCAACAGAGAGTGGTTGGTCAGTCTGTCTGTCTGTCTGTCCACTAACTTGCCCCTCCCTCTCCTCAGCCATCTTCCACATAGCCACCCTGATGCCCAACAGAGACAGTGATAAGGGCTGCTGTAACAAGAAGAGACACATCGGAAACGACTTTGTTATGGTGGTTTACAACGACTCAGGAGAGGAGTACAAACTGGGGACCATCAAGGTACACGTACACACACTCACTCACTCACTCACTCACTCACTCACTCACTCACTCACTCACTCACTCGCAGACAAACACAAACACTTTTGTTCTTTGTGTTCATTTTGATTAAATAATGATGTAACTCTTCTATATTCTTCTCCTCCTTCCTCCTTCTCTCCTGTGTTCTTCTGTGTCCCAGGGTCAGTTTAACTTTGTTGAGGTGATCATCAAGCCTCTGGACTATGGGAGTAACCTGGTCACCCTGCAGTGCAGGAAAGGTGAGAGGGAGGGAATGAATAAATGGGATGAATAACAAGAACTAATATATATAATGAAGCAGGGAGCCAAGGGGCAAAAATAATTATAATGAAGTATTTGCTGAAGTGAAATGGACTGATTCTCCTTCTCTCTCCCTCTCTCTCTCTCTCTCCCCACATCTCCCTCCCTCCTCCCTCTCTCTACTTCCTCACCTCTCTCTCCTCCCTCTTTCCCTCTCCCCCTCTCTCTCTCTCCCCCTCTCTCTCTCTCTCTCTCTCCCCCTCTCTCTCTCTCTCTCTCCCCCTCTCTCTCTCATTCTCTCTCTCGCCATCAGATCTGGAGGGTCTAGTTGACACCAGTGTAGCGAAGATCGTCTCGGACCGAAACCTTCCACTGCTGGTACGACAGATGGCCCTACACGCTAACGTGAGTCTCTCACACACAGAGTCCGAACTCATTTCTCTAACTGGACATTTAATTAAACATGCTGATTTAACACACGCTGTCATGACTGACTGTCTGTATGTCTGTCTCTCTCTGTGTGTGTTTCAGATGGCGTCTCTGGTCCACCAGTACAGAGCCAACCCCTCTGATGCCTACGCTTCCAAGTGGTTGGCCAGACTAAGACACATCAAGAGACTCAGGACACGGGTGAGAACACACAGACGCAGACACACACACACAGACACACACACACACAGACACACACACACCTTTTTCTATTGTATCTCTGATTACTTGATGAGCCTTGATGAGAGTTACAGCACCTCAAAGAACGAACCTCTGTTTCGGACTGACCAGTCAACATCAAACCGGGAAATGTATTAAATGCAAAAAAACTAACTTCTATAGGTTAGATAAACGTAGATGTTGCTCACGAGCTAAAAACACATATGTTTAGAGTACCTGGTGATTACTGATTAGAAAACGCATGTTGTGCAATCAATCTTTTCTATAAAGTTGATGTTTTGAAGTGAATTTGAAGGACATTCTTAACTACCTACATTCCTGACATGGTCATATCACTGAGCTCCTACTGTGACATTTTCAGACAATTTCTCAACTCAATTCTCCTCCCCTTCTGTCCCTCCCTCCCCCCCTCTGTCCCTCCCTCCCCCCCTCTGTCCCTCCCTCCCCCCCCTCAGGCCCAGGAGGAGATCCAGTCTCGTCCCACCCCCGGTATCTCTCTGACCCAGAGCCACTCCTCCCAGACCAAGCAGTCCTCCTACCAGCAGGGCGGCGGTGGAGGCTCCAACACTGACTCCTCCGGACAGAGGAAGAGACTGGTCTCCACCGTGGACGACTTCACCGACTTCGTCTGAGCCTTGAGGGCGCATTCCGAATGTCAAATGTACACACTAGTATACTACTTCGGGTCAAATGGCACACTACTCCCTATACAGTGCACTACTGTTGACCAGAGCCCTATGGACCATGGTCAAATGTAGTGCACTATATAGGGAATAGGGTGCCGTTTGGGGGATACACAGTATGCATCCCCAATACATTGGTTTCATGCTATGTAGTATGCCTGTATGGACATTGTAACGGAGTGATATTTCTGATACTATTTCTGGTCCCCTGCTCAAGGCAGACGTTGCCTCCCTAACCACAGATTTGGGATCAGGTTATCCGAGTGGTCCTAATGTTGACCAGCAGGAGGATAATAAAATACCTGGTCCTAGATCTGTGCTTAGTCAGGGATAACATTGACCTGCTTTCGCTCTTTCTCTCTCTCTCTGACACACACACACACACACACACACACACCTGCTTTCTACCTATATGATTTGACGATTCTCTCCAAATATTTGTCTTGACAGCACAAACTGCTATGGCATACCTTGTGGCTTTTAACCCAACTGCTCCCATGAACTGGTTCTGATGATGACAGGTACAGATGGTACGGCCCATGAGCTGGTTCTGATGATGACAGGTACAGATGGTACGGCCTAACTAGCCCTGCGTTCCAAATGGCACCCTATTCTCTTTATAATACACTACTTCTGACCGGGGCACATAGGGCTCTGGTCAAAAGTAGTGCGCTATATAGGGAATAGGGTACCATTTGGGACAGAGAGCGCATGACCCCTGTGGCTTACACAGCCAAAGCACACCTTTCCCTCTCCTCTTCTCTCCTCCCCTCGCAAACCACTCAGAAGGAAGAATGGTGAATGAGCAACACTACATTTGAAAGCGGTGTGTGTGTACGGAATAAACAAAACGAATAGCCAATGAAAGCGGTGTGTGTGTACGGAATAAACTAAACGAATAGCCAATGAAAGTGTCAAGTGTGTTTTTTTTTTCTCCATTTCCGTTTGGAATGTGATGTCACGAGGAGCCGTGTTTGTAGGTTCTTTGTTTAATTCAGTCATATTTGTAGTTCATTGAGTATTTAATTCAGTCATATTTGTATTTCTACAGGTGGCACGTTTAAGGGGATTCGTTTTTAGCTTGCCTGGTTCACGGGGTGGGCAGAGTTTGTGCCGGGTTAAAAGTGATTGCATTTGTTAACCGGGCTGCTTCCTTGATGTTTGAATCAGATCATGAAAACCAGGGCTATAAATACCTTTTTTATTTAGAGAAAGGGCATCTACAAGATTAGAACCTGTGATCTTCTGGTCCCTATCCCACTGCACAAGCAGGGCACCAACCTTGTTTTTTAAAAACATATTTAAAGCTCTTTCAGCCATATAGTTAGAGTAGAAATTTGATTAGATTTGTTTTCCAACCTTACTCAACATGTCGCAAAATGGATTCGAACTGGCAACCTTGAGGGTCTCAACACGTGTAACGCCCTCCATCCACTAACAACCTACCTCTCGAACTGCCTTTTTGTATTTGACTCACCTGTAAACTTCCCCCACTGATGTAACTAAGCCCCGCCCACTGAGCTTTCATCCATCCAATCCATTTGTCCCCTACTGCCACCAGAGGTGGTCAAGAAGATCAGTTATTTTGATCGTCTACACCTGTCTAAAAATGTGGCTACAATCAGAATGTGGCTACAGGGCAGGGATTCAATCTGAGGCCGCATTGTAGCGCGCTTGACATTTGAAGGTCATTTCCGGCAAACTGAAAATTGCCTTTAAAAGGTGCATTGTCGACAACCGGCAAAGATCTTATGGAGGACCCATTTTATGAGTATTTTGGAAGTGAAAATGTCCTAGGTGAACAATTAGTCTACCACAACACTGAGATACAGGCTCTCATAGCTGTCAAACTCTTTATTCGACTTTGTCAAGTGCAAAAGCATGAGAAGTGCTACAGACGCAAAATACTACGATACAAAACAATACTACGATACAAAACAGACCATAACACTTTTGCTTCAACATGCAAATGTAAGACAAAGTACGTGTTACTCAAAGACAAAAATGCTAAACATGCAGAAGGGACTAGCTTTGGCACGATGCAGTTACACAGTAAAGACGGGGCGGGGCGATATACATGTCGGGAGAAATGGGTGTTGGGAGAACCAGCTCTTCTTCATCGTATTCTTTGGATTTAAGAACTTTGTAGCGCTTGAGTTGCTATGGGAACTGTCGGGTATGTTGTCTAGGGGATGGATGACACTAAAAAGGTGTGAAACCCGGAACGCCAATGCTTAACGACCGTTAAACCAACAACGCTGCAGTACATCAACAATACTGAGAATGATAAAAAATGATATCCCTCAAGAAGTAACTACATACACACATATACAAACTGACTGATAAGAAAACAGAGTTTGATATAACTTTGTAACTGAAGGTTACAGTTTTGTGGTAAGTTTATGGACAGGACCACCAAATCTCGTGGAGACTGCCACCAACAGGTTTGGAGTAAAATGTACATCCAAAATATCTTTGTGGGCTTGGAAAAGGGAACATGGCTTGGAACGGTTGGTTCTAAAGTGTTCTAGCGTGTGGGCTGTGTTCTAATAATGGGAGATTAATATAATATATACTTTGGTCTGGATGGAATATCAGATATACATTACAACGGTTCTAAAAGTCTTACTACGACACTTCTCACTTGAAATTCATCTGACCTTTCAACAACAACAAACAGAAGATAACAGACAAATAAGGACAACTTCCTGGTTTTTTGGGGGGGAAGGGGCGGGGTCCCTGAGATCTGCCCACAGGAAACAGGAAGTTTGTGGGGAGGAAATGTTTTTTTTCCCAGGAAGTAGCGTGACATCAATAACAACAATGATGAAAAACAAACACAAAATGACAAAAGAAAATACAAAATGGTAACGCTTCAATTTCCTGACATAGTTACTGATATAATACTAATTAAAATATAATTTTGTATAGCTGTTTTGGATATTAAAAGAAAAAAAACTTGAGAATGTAACACAGGAGTTAAATATGGATAAGAGCTTCAAAGGAAGATAAAGTGCTTAGTACAAAAGGAATTCATTTTCTTTCAAAACGTAAAACGTTACAACTCTTGATGCGTACATAATGCGCAAACTTTGGCAACGCTAATAGTTAAAATATGTGTGAAGCCATTCTCTATTGGTTTTCGTACCAAGCTTATTATTTTCAACACGCGAAAACACATGCACAAACACGCTCACACACACTCGCACTCAAACACACATTACAACAAAAGTGCTTTAAATTAGAACCATATTGAAAGCAACAGACATTTTTACTGATAATATTACAAAATGATAACCAAGATTATATTGTAGCAATGTACCCTCGCATCCTCCTGATAGTTAGTGTTGGGAGTTGTAGTTTTAAGGTGAAAGAGTTGTAGTTTAGGACTGAGTTAAGACTCTAGGCTAAAAGCATAGACACCTTCTTTCTCTCTTTGCCTTTTATTTCTCTCTAACAACTGTTCTTGCAACAATTCAACAAGCTAATCTCTCCTGCTATCTCGTCTTTTTCGCAAACTACAGTATCTTCCATTCTTTCTTGCTACCACCTTCTCTTCTCCTTCTTTCTTTCTTTCTTTCTTTCTTTCTTTCTTTCTTTCTTTCTTTCTTTCTTTCTTTCTTTCTTTCTTTCTTTCTTTCTTTCTTTCTTTCTTTCGAGTCCTGAAGCATGCCAGTCTGTTAGCACCCTGATATCCTCTTTGATTATAGCATCTGTGTGCATGCAAATGTTGCATTGTTGTACTAAAATGTGTGAGTGTGTGTACCAACTAGCTTGACTGTGTGTACCTATGAGGGGGTGTACCTGTGTGTGTGTGTACCTGTGTGTGTGTACCTGTGTGTGTGTGTACCTGTGTGTGTGTACCTGTGTGTGTGTGTACCTGTGTGTGTGTGTCTGAACAGACCGTTTAAACAGGTCACACATACAGTAACTATGGTGACCAAGAACAATAGCATCCTTCTTTTTTCATGATAAAATAGAAACAACAACATGGACAACACTCTGAAGCATCATCAACAAGCTGTGTACATCATCATCATCATCAACAAGCTGTGTACATCATCATCATCAACAAGCTGTGTACATCATCATCATCAACAAGCTGTGTACATCATCATCATCAACAACAAGCTGTGTACATCATCATCATCAACAAGCTGTGTACATCATCATCATCATCAACAAGCTGTGTACATCATCATCATCAACAAGCTGTGTACATCATCATCATCATCAACAAGCTGTGTACATCATCATCATCATCAACAAGCTGTGTACATCATCAGACAGGTCGTGTACACACTCTTCATTGGCTAAACATACAGTCAGCACTCCTAATGTCAGCACAACATGTGCTTCTGTCAACGCCCCCACGCGACCTCCGGGGTCACATGGGGTCAGGGTTCAGCGGTTAGGGGGCGGGGGTAAAGAACTGGCGACCTGCACCTTGTTTCCATGCCAACTCCACGGTGAGCGGTCGCTGTTTTGGGGCCTCTCTTTCTCTCTTTCTCCTTCTGGGTTTAGAGTGGAACACCAGTGACATAACCCGCTGTCACCGACGATCACTCATCCTCAACCCAGAATCCTTCCTTTCTTTCCACTCCTCCCTAAGGCCCGTTTCGTTCTGTCCATCCATCCCTAACATCCCTTCTTCTTGAGGGTCCTTCAGAAGGGGTCCTCAGGGTTTGGGGTGTCCGGACACATGCCTGTCCGGGTTGGGGTGCACCTTGTTCTTGAGCGGCGGGGGCTTGCGCTTGCGTTTGCGTGTGGGGATGGTGGTGGTGTGGGCGGGGTGGTTGAAGAGACTGGAGGGGGGCAGGGTCTCTCTCTCCGTAGGGGGGTCCCACTCTAGAGGGGCGGGGGTGGAGGAGGAGGAGGAGGAGGAGGGGGCAGGAGTGGAGGGTTGGGAGGGAGTAGAGAGGGGTACAGGGGCAGGAGCAGGTGTACATTTAGGGATAATGATATGGGTAGAAACTGGGGTAAGTTTTGGGGCAGGGGTAGATATTGGGGTAGGAACAGGGGCAGATTTCGGGGCAGGGGTAGATTTCGGGACAGATTTAGGGGCAGGACTAGATATTGGGGTAGGAACAGGGGCAGATTTCGGGGCAGGGGTAGATTTCGGGGCAGGTTTAGGGGCAGGGGTAGATATAGGGGTAGGAACAGGGGCAGATATAGGGGCAGGGGTAGATTTAGGGGCAGGGGTAGATTTAGGGGCAGGGGTAGATATAGAGGTAGGAACAGGGGCAGATTTCGGGGCAGGTGTAGATATAGGGGTAGGAACAGGGGCAGATATAGGGGTAGAGGTGTGTTTAGGGTTAGCCCCAGAGTTCCCTGTGTCTTTAGACTGACCCGTCCCTACTACCCCCACCACAGTTTCCTCTTTCTGCTTCCCCCCTTTTCTCTCTCTCCGTCCAGCAGTGTCTTTCTCTTCCCCCTTTCTCCTCCCCCTCTCCTTCTCTCCTCTACTCCTCCCCCTCGCCCCTCGTCTTTTCCTCTGGGCGCGCTCCAGGCGACACTCGGCGCGGTACAGCTCCTCGGTCGCCATGGTGACCCGGTCCAGCTGCTGCAGCAAAGCGTCCAGCGTGGGGAGGAGCCTCCTCAGAGTCGCCTCGGTCTCCGCCCTTTCTCGCCAGGTAGTTCCACCCACCAACGCACCTGGTCCCACACCGCCGGGACCCAGGCCCAGGCTCAGCCCCATCCCGGGGGCCTCTGTTAGGCTACAGGGGCTGGAGGAGGTGGGTCTCCAGGAGGCCTCAGAGGTCCCGTCCAGGCTGCCAGGGCTGGGGGGCGACTCGGAGCCGTCCAGAGGGGGCAGGCACAGGGACTTACAGTCACTGGTGGAGGAGGAGCGAGAGGGGGGGAGTTCCATGCCCTCAAAACGCACCTTGTGACGAAACTGAGGGAGGGAGGGAGGAAGGAGATGGGGAGGGGGGAGGGGGGGGGAGAGGGAGAGAGAGAGAGAGAGAGGAAGAGAGGATCAATATAAAGTACAGGCTTAAACAAAGTACGTGCTCTGGAATAAAAGTCAAATGTATCAGTTGGTAAGACGTCTTATTAAGATGAAATATCTTCAAATAATGTATTTTTTCTTACCCCACTTTTATCAAGGTCTTTCTAGGTTAAATATAAGCTAAATGATATGTCAGTGCAGTAAGATCATTTAACTTAAGACGTCAAGTCAATGCATTTTATGGGTAAGCAAAATAAAACATTACTACAATAGGAACCCAGCAGGAAGTAGGAAGCTCTCTAAACAGGAAGTAGATCGCTCTCTAAACAGGAAACAAGAAGTTGAAACGAAGTGATCCTACCTCCTTGGTGCGACTGAGGCCCATCCACATCTTCAGTCGTCGTAGAAACAGCTCCACCATCTCATAGTCCTGTAGGTCAACCACAGGACGGTATAACTCTGCCCGCGCCCGGCGATAGTTCCTTAGCAACGCAGAGGTCACCAGCCATAGCAACGCCAGCCGCAGCACGGCGAAGCTCGCGTGGAACACCAGGCTGGAGGCGGAGCTAGAGGGTCCGGTTGTTGTTGACGACGGTCGCCAGGACAACAGGCCCCGCCCGCCGGCACCTAGCAATGATAGGCAGGCGGAGCTCACGCTGCCATATCCGTCCATCACGGAGTGGAAGAGCTGGAGAGGGAGAGCGATAAAAGAGAGAGAGATGGAATGCAAAGATGAAAGAGAGAGAGAGCGAGAGAGATGGAATGATGATTATGTTATGTATTTCCCCAACTCTTTGCTAACCAACCTGGAGACTAAGAGGTGATGAAACAGTGTGTTATACGGTATACCAATACTGCTCATCACTATAGAACACTGAGGCTTGATCCCAAATGGCACCCTATCCCCTATATAGTGCACTACTTTTGACCAGGGCACATAGTGCACTATATAGGGAATAGGGTGCCATTTGGGACATAGCCTTAGTATAGACACTCATGACTCAGTGAGTGAAGCAGACGGAGTAAATATGCTGCTGGGCACACAGACACACACATCTAGTAGTCATCTGCCTGAATGATGTGTCAATATGCTGCTAGACACACAGACACACAGATCTAGTAGTCATTTGCCTGAATGATGTGTCAATATGCTGCTGGGCAAGACAAAGCCCAGGGTATGATATCGCCAACAGAGCTCTCTGAATGTCGAGAGAGAGACAGAGAGAGACAGAGACAGAGACAGAGACAGAGACAGAGACAGAGAGAGAGAGAGAGAGAGAGAGAGAGAGAGAGAGAGAGAGAGAGAGAGAGAGAGAGAGAGAGAGAGAGAGAGAGAGAGAGAGAGAGAGAGAGAGAGAGAGAATGGATACAGGAGCCAAATAGCTCATTCTCTCTCTCTCTCCCTCACACATTGAAACAGCCAAACAGCATATTGTCAGTCTGTCACTTCAGTTGTTGACTAGAAGAGATGCCGCTGTTCTCTCCCGCTGAAGCGCTTCTGGTAATGAAGAGGAATTATAGAGGTCGCCACTTGAGTGTGTGTGTATTACCAGGTGTCCTGTGTGTGTATTACCAGGTGTCCTGTGTGTGTATTACCAGGTGTCCTGTGTGTGAGTAGGCCAGCAGCAGCACCAGCAAGACCAGACCTGCTCCGATCAGTTCCCAGACAGAGCGTCTCAGAGCCCTGCCAAACACTGCCCACTCCCTCAGGAAACGCAACTGGTGGGATGCCTGGAGAGAGGGAGGAGGGAGGGAATAGAGATTAGTTTTTTGGTAAATCTGCACTGGATCTTTCCATTCTCTCAATCTGATCTTCAGCAGTAGAGCTAACCCCTTCTCCCTCCCTCTCTCCCTCTCTCCCTCTCTCCCTCTCTCTCTCCCTCCCTCCCTCCCTCCCTCCCTCCCTCCCTCTCCATACCTTCAACACCAGTATGAACAGGAGCATGGCAGACAGCAGGGTGTAAGCTTGGCTCTGCCGTGCCAGCGGGTAGAAGTCAGTGTACCCGTCTCGTTGGCGCAGGTACGACGCCCACAGGCGCCCGGCGGTGGCACAGCGGCTCACGTGGAAGCCACACACACACGCTGCCAGCGCCAGGCTACACGCGCCCAGCAACCGCCACGGGCTCAGGAGGTACACCAAGCCCTCTCTCATCATACCCAGGACCGCCCGCACACAGAAATACACCACTAGGGAGAGGAGGAAGATCTGAGAGGAAGGAGGGAGGAGAGGGAGAGAGGGGGAGGAGAGAGGGAGAGATATATGGAGAGAAAGAGAGAGAGACAAACAGACACAAATGGAGAACTAATTTAGATGTCTGCAGACAGGACCTTTGTAGCCATGGTAATATCATTAATATAATAACCTAGTCCCTGGTGTATTCAGTGTGTTGGTATGGTGATATTATAATCTAGTGGTGTATTCAGTGTGTTGGTATGGTGATACTATAATATAGTCCCTGATGTATTCAGTGTGTTGGTATGGTGATACTATAATATAGTCCCTGATGTATTCAGTGTGTTGGTATGGTGACACTATAATATAGTCCCTGATGTATTCAGTGTGTTGGTATGGTGATACTATAATATAGTCCCTGATGTATTCAGTGTGTTGGTATGGTGACACTATAATATAGTCCCTGATGTATTCAGTGTGTTGGTATGGGGATACTATAATATAGTCCCTGATGTATTCAGTGTGTTGGTATGGTGATACTATAATATAGTCCCTGATGTATTCAGTGTGTTGGTATGGTGACACTATAATATAGTCCCTGATGTATTCAGTGTGTTGGTATGGTGACACTATAATATAGTCCCTGGTGTATTCAGTGTGTTGGTATGGTGATATTATAATCTAGTGGTGTATTCAGTGTGTTGGTATGGTGATACTATAATATAGTCCCTGATGTATTCAGTGTGTTGGTATGGTGATACTATAATATAGTCCCTGATGTATTCAGTGTGTTGGTATGGTGACACTATAATATAGTCCCTGATGTATTCAGTGTGTTGGTATGGTGATACTATAATATAGTCCCTGATGTATTCAGTGTGTTGGTATGGTGACACTATAATATAGTCCCTGATGTATTCAGTGTGTTGGTATGGTGATACTATAATATAGTCCCTGATGTATTCAGTGTGTTGGTATGGTGACACTATAATATAGTCCCTGATGTATTCAGTGTGTTGGTATGGTGATACTATAATATAGTCCCTGATGTATTCAGTGTGTTGGTATGGTGACACTATAATATAGTCCCTGATGTATTCAGTGTGTTGGTATGGTGACACTATAATATAGTCCCTGATGTATTCAGTGTGTTGGTATGGTGATACTATAATATAGTCCCTGATGTATTCAGTGCGTGGGGATGATGCTGCTGTTTCCCCTTAAGGCATCATCAGTAATCTACACCAGTCGTAGTTTCTAGTTTGGTGGATGTTTGTTTACTACTTCAGAAACAACAACAAAAATAACAACAACTCAAACTAATTAAGCTAAATTCCGACCCTTCCTCTCTAGCCATGCTATGATTGGCTAGTTCCAAGATACTGCTCCCGCCCCTCTACTATATCCACTCAGTGATTGGCTAGCACTAGCTGTCTTTGTGTGGCTGCCGGGGGTTACCGTGAGCTGCAGCTGCAGGTCGAGGCCTGTGATAGGCTGCAGGCGGAAGGTCAAGAGGTCGAGGCTGGACTGAGTGCGTTCAGAGACGGGGAACTCAAACAGGAAGGAGAAGACGGCCAACAGGTTTGTGTTAGTGTTGTAGAGAGAGAACTCCACAAACACAGCCCGCGTCCTGGTAACACACACACACACACACACACACACACACACACACACACACACAGAGAAGACAAAGAGAGAGAGACAGTGACACCGACAGTCAGACAAACACTTAAATTCAGATTCAAATGTCATCACTGAAATCTGAAAAACATCTCCTTCTATTTTTGCTCTTCTGCAGTCCTGAAACTCCTTACATTCATCTCTCTCCCTTCTCCCCCCTCCCTCCCTCCCTCCCTCCCTCCCATCCCCTCCCCTCCCTCTCTCCCTCCCTCCCATCCCCTCCCTCCCATCCCCTCTTACATGTGGTCCATCCAGTGTAACTGCTGTAGGTATTGTAGTGATGTTGTGGCCTGTTCTATGTTCCTGTTCAGTTGTTGGACGAACCCTCCGCTCCCGTACACCATCACCTGACCCCAACGCCACGCCCTGGGGGAGGGGGAGGGAGAGGAGGGATGGAGAGAGGGGAGAAAGGGAGAGAGATAGAGGCTCAAGAAAGACGGCAATGACATAAGAGGATCATCACTTCTTCATTTCCCTCTCTCCCTCCCTCCCTCCCTCTCTCCTCCTTACCCGTTGTCATCAGCCGTGTGTAAGGTCCAGTTCTGGGTCAGTTTCCTGTGTACTGCTGAGCCAGTCAACCCCTCTCCCCAGCCTGCTGCTCCTGCCCCATGGATGGTACCTGGAGAGGACAGACTGACTATACA
>NW_028164206.1:0-25000 GCF_964263955.1 Coregonus lavaretus
TCTCTCTCTCTCTCTCTCTCTCTCTCAATTCAATTCAATTCAAGGGGCTTTATTAGCATGGGAAACATATGTTAACATTGCCAAAGCAAGTGAAATACATAATAAACAAAAGTGAAATAAACAATAAAAAATGAACAGTAAACATTACACTCACAAAAGTTTCAAAAAATAAAGACATTTCAAATGTCATATTATGTCTATATACAGTGTTGTAACAATGTGCAAATAGTTAAAGTACAAATGGGGAAATAAATAAACATAAATATGGGTTGTATTTACACTGGTGTTTGTTCTTCACTGGTTGCCCTTTTCTTGTGGCAACAGGTCACACGTCTTGCTGCTGTGATGGCACACTGTGGTTTTTCACCCAGTAGATAAGGGAGTTTATCAAAATTGGATGTGTTTTCGAATTCTTTGTGGGTCTGTGTAATCTGAGGGAAAATATGTGTCTCTAATATGGTCATACATTTGGCAGGAGGTTAGGAAGTGCAGCTCAGTTTCCACCTCATTTTGTAAGCAGTGTGCACATAGCCTGTCTTCTCACTCACTCAGTAACAGCCTGCTCACTGCATGATAGTCAACAGCAGCAGGTCACAGTGACATTTTAAAATTTGTTTTAAAGAGAAACGCAATGGCGGCTGCGGTGCAATGTCGAAGTAGCCCAAAAACCTGCGACCAATACATTGTCACACGCGACATCGTTTTCAAAGTAGCCCAATTTAGCCAGAAAACCGCGGAAATGGCAACCCTGGCCTGAGTGTCCTCATCAGCCAGGGTAGGGGCAGCACTTTACAACATTCCAATGTTATAGTCTGGTGAATCTCTCATGTACAGTGGGGGGAAAAAAGTATTTAGTCAGCCACCAATTGTGCAAGTTCCCCCACTTAAAAAGATGAGAGAGGCCTGTAATTTTCATCATAGGTACACGTCAACTATGACAGACAAACTGAGAGAAAAAAAAGCCAGAAAATCACATTGTAGGATTTTTAATGAATTTATTTGCAAATTATGGTGGAAAATAAGTATTTGGTCAATAACAAAAGTTTCTCAATGCTTTGTTATATACCCTTTGTTGGCAATGACACAGGTCAAACGTTTTCTGTAAGTCTTCACAAGGTTTTCACACACTGTTGCTGGTATTTTGGCCCATTCCTCCATGCAGATCTCCTCTAGAGCAGTGATGTTTTGGGGCTGTCGCTGGGCAACACGGACTTTCAACTCCCTCCAAAGATTTTCTATGGGGTTGAGATCTGGAGACTGGCTAGGCCACTCCAGGACCTTGAAATGCTTCTTACGAAGCCACTCCTTCGTTGCCCGGGCGGTGTGTTTGGGATCATTGTCATGCTGAAAGACCCAGCCACGTTTCATCTTCAATGCCCTTGCTGATGGAAAGAGGTTTTCACTCAAAATCTCACGATACATGGCCCCATTCATTCTTTCCTTTACACGGATCAGTCGTCCTGGTCCCTTTGCAGAAAAACAGCCCCAAAGCATGATGTTTACACCCTCATGCTTCACAGTAGGTATGGTGTTCTTTGGATGCAACTCAGCATTCTTTGTCATCCAAACACGACGAGTTGAGTTTTTACCAAAAAGTTCTATTTTGGTTTCATCTGACCATATGACATTCTCCCAATCCTCTTCTGGATCATCCAAATGCACTCTAGCAAACTTCAGACGGGCCTGGACATGTACTGGCTTAAGCAGGGGGACACGTCTGGCACTGCAGGATTTGAGTCCCTGGCGGCGTAGTGTGTTACTGATGGTAGGCTTTGTTACTTTGGTCCCAGCTCTCTGCAGGTCCTTCACTAGGTCCCCCCGTGTGGTTCTGGGAATTTTGCTCACCGTTCTTGTGATCATTTTGACCCCACGGGGTGAGATCTTGCGTGGAGCCCCAGATCGAGGGAGATTATCAGTGGTCTTGTATGTCTTCCATTTCCTAATAATTGCTCCCACAGTTGATTTCTTCAAACCAAGCTGCTTACCTAGTGCAGGTCTACAATTTTGTTTCTGGTGTCCTTTGACAGCTCTTTGGTCTTGGCCATAGTGGAGTTTGGAGTGTGACTGTTTGAGGTTGTGGACAGGTGTCTTTTATACTGATAACAAGTTCAAACAGGTGCCATTAATACAGGTAACGAGTGGAGGACAGAGGAGCCTCTTAAAGAAGAAGTTACAGGTCTGTGAGAGCCAGAAATCTTGCTTGTTTGTAGGTGACCAAATACTTATTTTCCACCATAATTTGCAAATAAATTCATTAAAAATCCTACAATGTGATTTTCTGGATTTTTTTTCCTCAATTTGTCTGTCATAGTTGAAGTGTACCTATGATGAAAATTACAGGCCTCTCTCATCTTTTTAAGTGGGAGAACTTGCACAATTGGTGGCTGACTAAATAGTTTTTTCCCCCACTGTATATTATTTTATTGAAAATGGGAACAAATGGGAAAGATGGACAAATATTGATTTCAAAACAAAATGGACTACATTGTCATTCATATTATAAAGACATGAGGCGAGTATCAAAATAGTTTTAAAAGATGCCCTTGTCTTAAAGTTGAACCTGGGTAGATCTTTACTATAATAGCCTATAGAGTCAACTCTAAATATGGTATTCTGTTCTTTTGAAATAGCCTACATTTTCCGTATCATAATGAGACTAAATGAAACGGTCATAGGCCAAATGGATTTGGTGATGTTTTCCTATATTAAATTGACGTATTAGACTGTTAAAATGGAGGGGGAAAGGATTTCTGTGGTCCGAATTTCAAAGTCAGTTGGTCAATTTGTAAGTCGCTCTGGATAAGAGCGTCTGCTAAATGACGTAAATGTAATGTAAATTTTTTCAGTTGGTAGGCCTACCCCATGTGTCTCTCCTCACTCGGAAAGCCTGCTCACTGATGTCAATACCAAAGCTGATAATTGACTTGATTGAATTGGAATGATGTGGATCATGATAATGACGGTGAGAGCCCAGTAGAGCCTAACCCATTAATCATAGGCTATTGTTACTTTGTGTCTCTAAAAACACAATGTTTCAATTTCTATAGTCATGTGACAGCCTTTCTTAATTGAACGTCCAAATGTTGGCCTTTTACCAGATCAATTCTTTCCACATTAAATGTTTTCTTTTCATAACTGATCAACATTCGGTATGCTATAACCTATAGATAATATTCTGCCCATATATAGAAAGGCTATGCATGATTTTAATGAAAAGGACACAAGGGAAACAACGTTGTTTCATATTCTTTAATAAAAGACTCCTGAACAGAAACAGGCATTAGGCTGTACAGCTGGCTTCCCAGTTTCTCCGCCAAATAGGCCTACGAGGAAACTCGACGTATCCTGCCGACGTTAAGTGCAGAAAGTATTCGGACCCCTTCACTTTTTCTACATTTTGTTACGTTACAGCCTTATTCTAAAATGGATTAAATGACATTTTTTCCTCATCAATACACACAATACCCCATAATGACGAAAACAGGTTTTTAGAAATGTTTGCAAATTAGTACCAAAAACCCAATACCCTATTTACATAAGTATTCAGACCCTTTTGCTATGAGACTTGAAATTGAGTTCAGGTGCATCCTATTTCCATTGATCATCCTTGAGATGTTTCTACAACTTGATTGGAGTCCACCTGTGGTAAATTCAATTGATTGGACATGATTTGGTAAGGCACACACCTGTCTATATAAGGTCCTACAGTTGACAGTGCATGTCAGAGCAAAAACCAAGCCATGAGGTCGAAGGAATTGTCCATAGAGCTCCGAGACAGGATTGTGTCAAGGCACAGATCTGGGGAAGGGTACCAAAACATTTCTGCAGCATTGAAGGTCCACAAGAACACAGTGGCCTCCATGATTCTTAAATGGAAGAAGTTTGGAACCACCAAGACTCTTCCTAGAGTTGGCCGCCCGGCCAAACTGAGCAATCGGGGGAGAAGGGCCTTGGTCAGGGAGGTGACCAAGAACCCGATGTTCACTCTGACAGAGCTCCAGAGTTTCTTTGTGGAGATGGGAGAACCTTCCAGAAGGACAACCATCTCTGCAGCACTCCACCAATCAGGCCTTTATGGTAGAGTGGCCAGACGGAAGCCACTCCTCAGTAAAAGGCACATGACAGCCCTCTTGGAGTTTGCCAAAAGGCACCGAAAGCATTCTGACCATGAGAAACAAGATTCTCTGGTCTGATGAAACCAAGGTTGAACTCTTTGGCCTGAATGCCAAGCGTCACGTCTGGAGGAAACTAGGCACCATCCCTACGGTGAAGCATGGTGGTGGCAACATCATGCTGTGGGGATGTTTTTCAGCAGCAGGGACTGGGAGACTAGTCAGGATCGAGGGAAAGATGAACGGAGCAAAGTACAGAGAGATCCTTGATGAAAACCTGCTCCATGGCGCTCAGGACCTCAGAATGGGGCGAAGGTTCACTTTACAACAGGACAACGTCCCTAAGCACACAGCCAAGACTACGCAGGAGTGGCTTCGGCACAAGTCTCTGAATGTCCTTGAATGGCCCAGCCAGAGCCCGGACTTGAACCCGATCTAACATCTCTGGAGAGACCTGAAAATAGCTGTGTAGCGACGCTCCCCATCCAACCTGACAGAGCTTGAGAGGATCTGCAGAGAAGAATGGGAGAAACTCCCCAAATACAGGTGTGCCAAGCTTGTAGCGTCATACCCAAGAAGACTCAATGCTGTAATCACTGTCAAAGGTGCTTCAACAAAGTACTGAGTAAAGGGTCTGAAAACTTATGTAAATGTGATGTTTCAGTTTTAAATTTTTTATACATTTCCAAAAATGTCTAAAAACCTGTTTTTTGCTGTGTCATTATGGGGTATTGTTTGTAGATTGATGAGGGGGAATGAAAACAATTGAATCCATTTTAGAATAAGGCTGTAACGTAACAAAATGTGGAAAAAGTCAAGGGGTCTGAATACTTTCCGAATGCACCGTATACTCATTGATTCTTGTAGAATATAACTTAGTAATACCTCATGAGCTTAGTTCAACTGTCGTACCCCATCACAACCCCAAATATACGCTTTTTTTCTTTTACAGTATTTGTAAACATTGTAAATTTAAGCAAACACTTTTAGCTTTAAAACATGCTTAAAGCTATAATTGTTACATTGGATGATCAGTCCTTGCATCCATAGCTCTGTCTGAATTTGAGAGTGGTTACATTTCTCCAGGCCCATCTCTCAGCTTTTTACCAAAACAGAGGCGGGGATTCCGCTTTGTTATTGTTTTCAACTGCGGATTGCCCCTTTAGCCCTGTGGAGGTCTGTCCAGGCATACGTGGAGAAGGAGATGACCGAGGCACAGGACAACACCAACACATCACCACAAGGCAAACTAGTGAATATGAACTATTATCATGAAGACCGAGAGGGCAGACACACACCAGGGACAGAGCACTCCTAAAGTTACCAGCCAAACTAGTCAACATTAACAATCAAACTATTTATAAAACACATATTTACACTTTGTGACCAGTTGTATTTTTCAATAAATACAATACAACACTAGACCATAAATAAATAATTTAAAGTTGTAAATGTGTTTTTATAAATTGTACTTTATGAATTCAAGGTCATTTCACTGGATCTCAATGTACACTGAACAAAAATATGTAAAGTGTTGGTTTCATGATCTGAAATAAAATATCCCAGAAATGTCCATATGCACAAAAACCTTATTTGTCTCAAATTTTGCACACAAGTTTGTTAACATCCCTGTTAGTGAGCATTTCTCCTTTGCCAAGATAATCCATCCACCTGACCAGGTGTGGCATATCAAGAAGCTGATTAAACTGCATGATCATTACACAGGTGCACTTTGTGCTGGGGACAATAAAAGGCCACTCTAAAATGTGCAGTTTTGTCACACAACACAATACCACAGATGTCTCAAGTTTTGAGGGAGCGTGCAATTGGCATGCTGACTGCAGGAATGTCCACCAGAGCTGTTGCCAGCTAATTAATGTTCATTTCTCTACCATAAGCCGCCTCCGACCTCCGTTTTAGAGAATTTGGCAGTACGTTCCAGCCAATATCATGCAACTTCACACAGCCATTGAAGAGGAGTGGGACAACATTCCACAGGCCACAATCAACAGCCATGATCAACTCTATGCGAAGGAGATGTGTCACGGCAGCATGAAACAAATGGTGGCCACACCAGATACTGACTGGTTTTCTGATCTATGCCCCTACTATGTGAAATCCATAGATTAGGGCCTAATTAATTTATTTCAATTGACTGATTTCCTTATATGAACTGTAACTCAGTAAAATCTTTGAAATTGTTGCATGTTGCGTTTTTATATATATTTTTGTTCAATATACAATGAACACATTCACAAGACATGTTTTCTGTTATGATTTCATGCTGTGTCAAAAAGCAATTTAGAAACCGGTACTGGATTTTATTGTATGCGAGGAGGACTGGCTTGACCAAAGAAATGCAGCCACACTGAAACTATAAACAAATGGTGGTACCTCAAGTCATTACTGTATTTGATCATAGTGGTACCTCAAGTCATTACTGTATTTGATCATAGTGGTACCTCAAGTCATTACTGTATGTGATCATAGTGGTACCTCAAGTCATTACTGTATTTGATCATAGTGGTACCTCAAGTCATTACTGTATTTGATCATAGTGGTACCTCAAGTCATTACTGTATGTGATCATAGTGGTACCTCAAGTCATTACTGTATTTGATCATAGTGGTACCTCAAGTCATTACTGTATGTGATCATAGTGGTACCTCAAGTCATTACTGTATTTGATCATAGTGGTACCTCAAGTCATTACTGTATTTGATCATAGTGGTACCTCAAGTCATTACTGTATTTGATAATAGTGGTACCTCAAGTCATTACTGTATTTGATCATAGTGGTACCTCAAGTCATTACTGTATTTGATCATAGTGGTACCTCAAGTCATTACTGTATTGATCATGTCTTTGTGATGTTCGCTAAAAAATTATGACATGAATGCTTGGAATATATAATATAATATAATATAGCCATTTGACTTGCTGCACACTTGTTGGTAGCAGACACAGTACAGTCCTTTTCCAATGACTCTGACTCCACTGTTCTTGACATTGAAAATGTCAGTTAGTCACAACACACTGAAGACGACTATCAAGCATAGACACTACACTTCTGTACACTTTGTTCTCCACAACCAACAACGTTGATGGGCATTGCTCCAGAACCCCCCCCCCCAGCCCCCCCCCCCAACCTCCCTTTGACCCTCTGTTCCATTCCCCAAAATGGCCTCCATCTCTACTCCTGAGTCCTGGGCTCCCAGAGCCAATCCAAGGCCCAATCCCAAATGGCCTCCATCTCTACTCCTGAGTCCTGGGCTCCCAGAGCCAATCCAAGGCCCAATCCCAAATGGCCTCCATCTCTACTCCTGAGTCCTGGGCTCCCAGAGCCAATCCAAGGCCCAATCCCAAATGGACCCCTAGGAGATCTGAGATGATTTGATAGGTGGAAGCAGTTTAGCAATAGCTCCGCCTACCCCTCTGATAGGCTAGGTGGACGTTTTCACCATATTTCTTAGACCCACTAAATCAGATCAGATCTTCAAAAGTGCAAAGGGTGTCATGTCTAGGGGGTTGATTTTTAGGATTAGGCCAAGAACCACACTGGGGACTGACACACTGGGGACTGACACACTGGGGACTGACACATTTGGGACTGACACACTTGGGACTGACACACTCGGGACTGACACACTGGGGACTGACACACTTGGGACTGACACACTCGGGACTGACACACTGGGGACTGACACACTGGGGACTGACACACTGGGGACTGACACACTGGGGACTGACACACTTGGGACTGACACACTGGGGACTGACACACTGGGGACTGACACACTTGGGACTGACACACTGGGGACTGACACACTGGGGACTGACACACTGGGGACTGACACACTGGGGACTGACACACTTGGGACTGACACACTTGTTATTGACACCAGTCAGCAGCTGCTTCGTTTGGAGCGCCGGTAGGGCAGGGAAGCCAAGAGGGTTTAGTGGGTTTGTGGAAAGATTGGCACCCTAGTCCCTATTTAGTGCACTACTTTTGACCAGGGCCCATGAGGCTCTGGTGAAAAGGTAAAGCACAATATAGGGAATAGGGTGCCATTTGGGACGTAGCCTGAGTATACTGTAGGCTACATACTTCAGCATAGTGGTGACAGTAGGCCCTTTTGAAACAGGATCCCTACATTATCCTGCAGGTCTTTGAGGCTCAATTAGTTACATTATCCTGCAGTTCTTTGAGGCTCAATTAGTTACATTATCCTGCAGTTCTTTGAGGCTCAATTAGTTACATTATCCTGCAGGTCTTTGAGGCTCAATTAGTTACATTATCCTGCAGGTCTTTGAGGCTCAATTAGTTACATTATCCTGCAGGTCTTTGAGGCTCAATTAGTTACATTATCCTGCATGTCTTTGAGGCTCAATTAGTTACATTATCCTGCAGGTCTTTGAGGCTCAATTAGTTACATTATCCTGCAGGTCTTTGAGGCTCAATTAGTTACATTATCCTGCAGGTCTTTGAGGCTCAATTAGTTACATTATCCTGCAGGTCTTTAAAGATCAATTAGCTACATAATCCTGGGGGTCTTTAAAGCTCAATTAACTACATTATCCTGGGAGTCTTTAAGTTTCAATGATCTAATCTCTCTGTTAAGAGCTGTGGATTAACTAGATGTCTGATTAGTGGCTGTGTCAAAAAATGGGTGTCTGTGGAGACCAGATGGCCCTTTCATGTTTTCTGGTCTCATATTAGTTTTCAAAGGTCACTGTCTGACCCCCAATTGGCACCCTATATTCCCTATGTAGTGCACTACTTTTGACTAGGGCCCATAGGGCTCTGGTGAAAAGTAGTGCACTATATAGGGAACAGGGTGCCATTTGGGATGCAGTTCTGTTGAACAAATAATCAGCTGCTTGGAATTGGTCAACTGTTTCCACGATAACAGATGGATGCTAGTACATTTCCTATTTGATCAATCGTCAAAACTGCTAATTGGTGATTCCGCTCAGCAAAAAGAGTTGCCGAACAGTGGTCCTCTGTAGCTCAATTGGTAGAGCATGGCGCTTGTAACGCCAGGGTAGTGGGTTCGATCCCCGGTGCCACCCATACGTAAAAAATGTATGCACACATGACTGTAAGTCGCTTTGGATAAAAGCGTCTGCTAAATGGCATATTATTATTATTATTATTAACAGATGTCATGTGGATGTAGTTCTGCAACTCTGTCAGATGGTGTCAGTGTTTTTCTTTCACTAAAATGTTGTCTTGTCTGTAGTAGCATGCCTTGTCTCGATTTGTAATAAATATAACTGTCAAAAGAGATTATACATAGCTTTGATGTTCTAGGGGCAAGGGCCCTTTATCAGTAGTTGGGTTACTGCAACACACAATCCTCAGTTAGCACCTCTATACCCGCTACGGTAGTGAACATTTGTGACAGTTTTGTGAATTCAGCCAGGGACAGTGCATTCAAAGTTTGTAACCTGGACCACAAATTACTTACAATGCAATAAAATGTTTGTTACAGCAAAGACAGACACCAAGACAGACACAAAATGACTTGAATGACCATGAAAGAAATAGTGTAGAATTGTATCAACTTGTTTTCTGAACTTCCGGCTACATTTTTGTTTTTGCTTTTGTTTTATTGAAATTATATGTCAAATAAGTTTAAATGAGAGGTGGGTTGTATTTTTTGAGAGCTTTTAGATTAAACATAGGCTACTGTATGTTTTAATTAATTATCCATTTAATTAGAAACCCAGATGGCATGCATACAGTTCCCTGGCTGCACAAATCCCCTGCATTGGGTTCTGGAGCTAGGACCATTACTTCCTGTATGGGGTTCTGGAGCTAGGACCATTACTTCCTGTGTGGGGTTCTGGAGCTAGGACTGATACTTCCTGCATTGGGTTCTGGAGCTAGGACAATTACTTCCTGCATGGGGTTCTGGAGCTCACGCCATTACTTCCTGCATGGGGTTCTGGAGCTAGGACCATTACTCCCTACATGGGGTTCTGGAGCAAGGACCATTACTTCCTGTGTGGGGTTCTGGAGCTAGGACCATTACATCCTGCATGGGGTTCTGGAGCTAGGACCATTACTTCCTGCATTGGGTTCTGGAGCTAGGACCATTACTTCCTGCATGGGGTTCTGGAGCTAGGACCATTACTCCCTGCATGGGGTTCTGGAGCTAGGACCATTACTTCCTGGAGTTGGTTGGTCCCCAGTGGTGGTGAGTATACTGCTAGCTAGACAAACGACTGCTGCTTATGTATCTGGTTATGTATATTTTGATAATCATTATTAGCCTACCTCAATATTATTAGCCTACCCCCGTTTGTCATATATTTATATTTTTTATATTTTTGTCATTTAGCAGACGCTCTTATCCAGAGCGACTTACAGGAGCAATTAGGGTTAAGTGCCTTGCTCAAGGGCACATCGACAGATTTTTCACCTAGTCGGCTCGGGGATTAGAACCAGCGACCTTTCGGTTACTGCCACAACGCTCTTAACCTCTAAGCTACCTGCCGCCCGTCATGATTGTGATGTGGCCAGATTGACCTTAGATGCGGTATAACTTTAGAGCTAGCTAACTAAGATTGAGGGGACAACTGTATTTTGGTTAGCTAACATTAGCATTGCTAGCTATTTTTGACTAACTTTGCGAGTAACAGTAATGGCTACGTCGCCATTTCTCTAAAGATGCATATAATCTCCAGGGCATAACCTAGCCTGGTAGAACCAGCCTGATTGCTGTGTTCACCATTCTATTTCACGTCACATTTGATGATATTTGAAGTGAAATAGAAAGGTGACCGCAGCGATCAGGTTGGCTCCACCAGGCTAATCATAACCACTATTGATAATGTAATGTGTGTGTGACCAACCAGTATCTTTGATGAAGGGCTCTGGCAAAGACCTCACCTCCAGCCTCACCTCTTGCCTGCTCACCAACGGTCGTCGACGGGGAGAACAGAATTAGGAATTAGGCAGGTTTAGTCTGACCTGTTCAAACTTCAACATAGAACCTGTTTGTGTTTCAGATGTTACCTATACTAACTGCTACAAAGGGAAACCCAGCCGCGAGCTGCCCAGTGACGCGAGCCTACCAGACGAGCTAAATGCCTTTTATGCTCGCTTCGAGGCAAGCAACACTGAAGCATGCATGAGAGCACCAGATGTTCCAGACGACTGTGTGATCACGCTCTCCGTAGCCGATGTGAGTAAGACCTTTAAACAGGTCAACATTCACAAGGCCGCGGGGCCAGATGGATTACCAGGACGTGTACTCAGAGCATGCGTGGACCAACTGGCAAGTGTCTTCACTGACATTTTCAACCTCTCCCTGACCGAGTCTGTAATACCTACATGTTTCAAGCAGACCACCATAGTCCCTGTGCCCAAGAAAGCAAAGGTAACCTGCCTAAATGACTACCGCCCCGTAGCACTCACTTCGGTAGCCATGAAGTGCTTTGAAAGGCTGGTCATGGCTCACATCAACACCATCATCCCGGAAATCCTAGACCCACTCCAATTCGCATACCGCCCCAACAGATCCACAGATGACGCAATCTCAATCGCACTCCACACTGTCCTTTCCCACCTGGACAAAAGGAACACCTATGTGAGAATGCTATTCATTGACTACAGCTCAGCGTTCAATACCATAGCGCCCACAAAGCTCATCACTAAGCTAAGGACCATGGGAATAAACACCTCCCTCTGCAACTGGATCCTGGACTTCCTGACGGGCCGCCCCCAGGTGGTAAAGGTAGGCAACAACACATCTGCCACGCTGATCCTCAACACGGGGGCCCCTCAGGGGTGCGTGCTTAGTCCTCTCCTGTACTCCCTGTTCACCCACGACTGCGTGGCCAAGCACAACTCCAACACCATCATTAAGTTTGCTGACGACACAACGGTGGAAGGCCTGATCACAGACATCGATGATACAGCCTATAGGGAGGAGGTCAGAGACCTGGCAGTGTGGAGCCAGGATAACAACCTCTCCCTCAATGTGAGTAAGACAAAGGAGCTGATCGTGGACTACAAGAAAAAGAGGGCCGCGCACGCACCCATTCACATCGACGGGGCTGTAGTGGAGCGGGTCGAGAGTTTCACTGTTCCTTGGTGTCCACATCACCAACAAACTATCATGGTCCAAACACACCAAGACAGTCGTGAAGAGGGCACGACAACACCTTTTCCCCCTCAGGAGACTGAAAAGATTTGTCATGGGTCCTCAGATCCTCAAAAAGTTATACAGCTGCACCATCGAGAGCATCCTGACCGGTTGCATCACCGCCTGGTATGGCAACTGCTCGGCATCCTTCCGTAAGGCGCTACAGAGGGTGGTGCGTACGGCCCAGTACATCACTGGGGCCAAGCTTCCTGTCATCCAGGACCTATATACTAGGCGGTGTCAGAGGAAGGCCAAAAAAAGACTCCAGTTACCCAAGTCATAGACTGTTCTCTCTGCTACCGCACGGCAAGCGGTACCGGAGCGCGAAGTCTAGGTCCAAAATGCTCCTTAACAGCTTCTACCCCCAAGCCATAAGACTGCCTAACATTTAATCAAATGGCCACCCATACTATTTACATTTTTTTTACAATGCTACTACTCTCTGTTTATTATCTATGCATAGTCACTTTACCCCTACCTACATGTACAAATTACCTCGAATAACCTGTACCCCCGCACATTGACTCGGTTTATAATATCTACATAAATTTAGCAATTTCATTCTTCTCATATAACTCTGTTGGCTACTGACCTATTCAAAGCTTCCGCCGGCATCTCGCCACACATCTGCCTGTCAAAAGTATGGGCTCTGGTCAAAAGTAGTGCACTACATATGGAATAGGGTGCCATTTTGGACTTAACCATGACTCGCTCTACATGAGGACCAATGATGTATATAAACCCTGGATTGCTGATGCTATGCATTGGCCAATGAGAAGGCTTTAAAGCTATTAGTCGGCCATATTGTCACTCCCCAGTAGAAGCAGTCCCCATAGGAATGAATGGAATTCTACAGTATTTCATTTAAATGTTTCAAGGATAAAATTACATTTATTTAAGTATTTTTTTTGTTTTAGTGGGGACAGTAACATTAGTACTTTCAAAAAATTAAACTTTAAGGAAAATGTTTTTATATCTTTTATTTGAATGTTTAGCTCACAGAATATAATTTAAAGTATGCATTAAGATGTCTATAACTGAATAAACGTGGCAAAAACAAATGTAGACATTTGTGAATGCATTTCTATAGTTTTCTAAATATTTTTTACAACGGTGGGGGAGTGCCAAGATGGAGGCATGGAGGCTTCAAAACAGCGCCCCCTGGAGGTCATCTAGTGTAATAAATAAATCATTAATTAGGACATATCTCATCATTCTGGTCATCAGAAACTGGTCATTCACAAGACCTGTCCTATTCTAATCTGGTAATTAGGATAAGTAATGAAACATGTCTAGTTGTGAAATGCGGTTAACCCTAAAATAAATTGGACCACATTTGCAACTTTTCCTGGACCAAAACAAGTGTTCTATTGACATATACTGCATAACATTATGCAAATATCTGGTGGTTTTCCAGTGACATCATCCCAACCCATTATGCTTTTAGGTCATTTGAAAATACTTGTAAAAAAAACTACCACTGTGAGACTATTTGCTCAGAAAATCACTCTAAAAAAGTATCTAACATATTTCAGTAGTTTTGGCAATATGTCTATGGCTATTAACCAGTCCTTTATAATGGTTTACACATACATGTGCATCGTGTAACCCTTGTACATATGACCTCGTTTTTCACAAAGTTGTTTATGACCAGACAACAATTATTACAAACATTAAAACCTTGCTTCTTTTTATGTGCTTTCGATTACTGCAGTGTGGATGAGACCATAGTTTAGGTGAGGCGGGCGCTATGTTGATTGGTAAAAATCTGGTACAGTATCTATCACTATCTTGACATAGTTTTGATTATTGACCGTATCAAAACGTTCATAACCACATAACTTATCGCTAAATGCGCGACAACCAAGTTCATGATATAGACAAACCTTGTTCGTGATATGACCGACCACCCCTACGAGTGATAAATGGTTCGTTCAAAAGTGCATGTTGTCACAGCGTGCAAATGTAGAAAGTGGATGTTTGGTAGTTGTGCCCAGTCTCCCCATAACTTAGAGCTCAGTGCTTGTCTTCTTGCGGTAGCTATGTTTTTGCAAAAACTTGAAGATGATTTGGCATTTGAAACTGTCAGTTGGTGTGGGAGTCAGGCAGACATTGGACCGTCGAGATGTGCAGCCTGATTCTCGTGAGTTAAAACACTGTTTAACTAGTTGTACCTTTTTCAGCTTGGAGATTCTAGGTTAACTAGCTAGCTAACTAGTAGGAAACGTGCCTAACCCGAGGTAGGCTTATGTCAAAGTAAGAATCGTGTTGTATGATTTAACAAGTCATTATTCCGCCATAAAGCTTGCTATGTATAACTATGTCTAACAGCATAGGAAGGAAGCTGTTTATTATTTAAGAAAAAGTTAGCTACAAAGTTTTCTACTTGCTCCCTTTGTCTAGCCAGTCATGCAGCCTAGTTAGTAAGCATAGAAAAACAACTGGCATACTAGCGAAGAGGTTCATGAGAGGTAACTATGTTTGATTAACATTGCCTCATTGTACAATTTTAACAATTGATGTGATGAAATGTAGCAACATTTTCACACAGCTGTCAAAGAAATGGGAGGTTGAATGTTATTTATTGTATTGCGAAGAACACTTTTTAATGTTCAGTTCTTTTCTCAAACTAAAAAGTGTTGACTAACTAACTGCCTTCGAGGAACGTTGTGTCGTGGCCTGGGAAACAGCATGGCTCAGTAGTATCTCGTTTTAATGGGCTGAGCATGACAACTAGGGTACCTACTACCACCACCTAGCCTCTACTATAACAGTCTGCTAGATAGAGGTGGGACGTTGGAAAGTCCTGCTATGAGAGATGCCTTTCTGTTCTCAAAACCATGGAATTGCGTTTATGTATCGGGTCTGAACACGGCTGTGTACTGCTGCGTTGCAGTCCCCTTAAAGCATGGCTGTGTACTGCTGCGTTGCAGTCCCCTTAAAGCATGGCTGTGTACTGCTGCGTTGCAGTCCCCTTAAAGCATGGCTGTGTACTGCTGCGTTGCAGTCCCCTTAAAGCATGGCTGTGTACTGCTGCGTTGCAGTCCCCTTAAAGCATGGCTGTGTACTGCTGCGTTGCAGTCCCCTTAAAGCATGGCTGTGTACTGCTGCGTTGCAGTCCCCTTAAAGCATGGCTGTGTACTGCTGCGTTGCAGTCCCCTTAAAGCATGGCTGTGTACTGCTGCGTTGCAGTCCCCTTAAAGCATGGCTGTGTACTGCTGCGTTGCAGTCCCCTTAAAGCATGGATGTGTACTGCTGCGTTGCAGTCCCCTTAAAGCATGGATGTGTACTGCTGCGTTGCAGTCCCCTTCAAGCAAATCAACCCAGAATCAACGATGGGAGATACGGGGGGTGTTGGTAACTTTTGAACGGCTGTTGTAATTGGGCGCATTGTTACCATCGTTTGGCAAGCAGATCCTGTGGCAGGAACCTACATCTTTGGTCCATATTGTGTATCAAGCTGCATTTTATAGACGTAAACATTCCACTTATTCAGAACTTATTGTTACCATAAGAGAATGTTCATAATGCATAATGTTCCTCTCAGATAGGTCGGGTTGACATGCTATCAATACAACCTGGACCCATAATGTGGTCAACGACAGGATGTTAGCTTGCTATTCAACTTTTTCTATAACAATGATGTGTATGAATCACACCATTTTTATATTTTGCCCTGTATCTGAATACTGTACTTTTTTTTTTTGCCGATCAACATCGAAGTTGTCAGATGAGAGAGGGATCGAAGGCAGTTAGCAGTGACGGTCTCGGAGGCAGTTAGCAGTGACGGTCTCGGAGGCAGTTAGCAGCGACGGTCTCGGAGGCAGTTAGCAGTGACGGTCTCGGAGGCAGTTAGCAGCGACGGTCTCGGAGGCAGTTAGCAGCGACGGTCTCGGAGGCAGTTAGCAGCGACGGTCTCGGAGGCAGTTAGCAGCGACGGTCTCGGAGGCAGTTAGCAGCGACGGTCTCGGAGGCAGTTAGCGGTGACGGTCTCGAAGGCAGTTAGCAGTGACGGTCTCGGAGGCAGTTAGCAGTGACGTCTCGGAGGCAGTTAGCAGTGACGGTCTCGGAGGCAGTTAGCAGTGACGGTCTCGGAGGCAGTGACGGTCTCGGAGGCAGTTAGCAGTGACGGTCTCGGAGGCAGTTAGCAGTGACGTCTCGGAGGCAGTTAGCAGTGACGGTCTCGGAGGCAGTTAGCAGTGACGGTCTCGGAGGCAGTTAGCAGTGACGGTCTCGGAGGCAGTTAGCAGTGACGGTCTCGGAGGCAGTTAGCAGTGACGGCCTCGGAGGCAGTTAGCAGTGACGGTCTCGGAGGCAGTTAGCGGTGACGGTCTCGGAGGCAGTGACGGTCTCTGAGGCAGTTAGCAGTGACGGTCTCGGAGGCAGTTAGCAGTGACGGTCTCGGAGGCAGTTAGCAGTGACGGTCTCGGGAGGCAGTTAGCAGTGACGGTCTCGGAGGCAGTTAGCAGTGACGGTCTCGGAGGCAGTTAGCGGTGACGGTCTCGGAGGCAGTGACGGTCTCGGAGGCAGTTAGCAGTGACGGTCTCGGAGGCAGTTAGCAGTGACGGTCTCGGAGGCAGTTAGCAGTGACGGTCTCGGAGGCAGTTAGCAGTGACGGTCTCGGAGGCAGTTAGCAGTGACGGTCTCGGAGGCAGTTAGCAGTGACGGTCTCGGAGGCAGTTAGCAGTGACGGTCTCTGAGGCAGTTAGCAGTGACGGTCTCGAAGGCAGTTAGCAGTGACGGTCTCTGAGGCAGTTAGCAGTGACGGTCTCGGAGGCAGTTAGCAGCGACGGTCTCGGAGGCAGTTAGCTACGCGAACTAGTTTTTTTTGAAGCAGGTCTATTCACATTGTGTTTTTACAGTATTTAGCAGTTTGTGGCCTTTTCCCCAAAGGTTAAAACTTGTGTGCTCTGTAGCCTGAGTGTAACATTCTGTGGGCTCCTGCAACACCAACCAGCTTGCCAAGCTCCTTTCCCTTTCAGAGGGACTTTGGAAACAGCCGGGGCTAGATAGTTTGTGTGGGTTGCTTGGGCGTATTTGGGTAGTAAGCCTTTTATAATATTAATTGAGGAAGTGGAACCAGAGAGGGGAAACATTCACGATAGGCAGTCCAGCATTTGAGTCATCAACTATAACATGTGGTACACCTCTTGATCTGTATCACAACTCGATGTCAGAATATGTTGTCAGTGGTGGTTAGTTATTAAAGTCATAAGGCTCCATTTTGCTGAGGCAGCAGTGATGGGATGTTGAGAGACAGATGACTCCTGCAGTAATTATCCATGTACGCTACTAAGTAGGTCGGTGACAATATAGTTAGCAGTTAAAGGTTGACTGGGTGTGTCTCTAGATTGCTCAAAGTACCTCACCTTCCCATGGACTAGATATTTTACATTTTAGCAGAAGCTCTTATCCAGAGCGACTTACAGGAGCAATTAGGGTTAAGTGACTTGCTCAAGGGCACGTCGACAGATTTTTCACCTAGTCGGCTCGGGGATTAGAACCAGCGACCTTTCGGTTACAGGCACTACGCTCTTAACCACTAAGAGTCGTGGCCTAATGCTGACAAGCCTAACATCTAGAAAGGTGACTCTCTTTAGGCAGCGTCCCAAATGGCACCCTATTCTCTTTCTAGTGCACTACTTTTGGGCCCGTAGAGGGGCTCTGGTCCAAAGTGGTGGACTATATAGGGAATAGGGTACCATTTGGGATGCTGGCTTCTTCCCTTGTTATCTCATGACATTCAGTAGGCCTGCGCTACCTGCAGTGTAGGGCTGTTGTTTCCTAACCCATGGTGCTGTTGTTTCCTAACCCATGGTGCTGTTGTTTCCTAACCCATGTATACAGGGCTGTTGTTTCCTAACCCATGTATACAGGGCTGTTGTTTCCTAACCCATGTATACAGGGCTGTTGTTTCCTAACCCATGTATACAGGGCTGTTGTTTCCTAACCCATGTATACAGGGCTGTTGTTTCCTAACCCATGTATACAGGGCTGTTGTTTCCTAACCCATGTATACAGGGCTGTTGTTTCCTAACCCATGAATACAGGGCTGTTGTTTCCTAACCCATGAATACAGGGCTGTTGTTTCCTAACCCATGAATACAGGGCTGTTGTTTCCTAACCCATGGATACAGGGCTGTTGTTTCCTAACCCATGGTGCTGTTGTTTCCTAACCCATGGTGCTGTTGTTTCCTAACCCATGTATACAGGGCTGTTGTTTCCTAACCCATGGATACAGGGCTGTTGTTTCCTAACCCATGTATACAGGGCTGTTGTTTCCTAACCCATGGATACAGGGCTGTTGTTTCCTAACCCATGAATACAGGGCTGTTGTTTCCTAACCCATGAATACAGGGCTGTTGTTTCCTAACCCATGTATACAGGGCTGTTGTTTCCTAACCCATGAATACAGGGCTGTTGTTTCCTAACCCATGAATACAGGGCTGTTGTTTCCTAACCCATGGTGCTGTTGTTTCCTAACCCATGTATACAGGGCTGTTGTTTCCTAACCCATGGTGCTGTTGTTTCCTAACCCATGAATACAGGGCTGTTGTTTCCTAACCCATGTATACAGGGCTGTTGTTTCCTAACCCATGGTGCTGTTGTTTCCTAACCCATGGTGCTGTTGTTTCCTAACCCATGAATACAGGGCTGTTGTTTCCTAACCCATGTATACAGGGCTGTTGTTTCCTAACCCATGTATACAGGGCTGTTGTTTCCTAACCCATGAATACAGGGCTGTTGTTTCCTAACCCATGAATACAGGGCTGTTGTTTCCTAACCCATGAATACAGGGCTGTTGTTTCCTAACCCATGGTGCTGTTGTTTCCTAACCCATGGTGCTGTTGTTTCCTAACCCATGGTGCTGTTGTTTCCTAACCCATGGTGCTGTTGTTTCCTAACCCATGGATACAGGGCTGTTGTTTCCTAACCCATGTATACAGGGCTGTTGTTTCCTAACCCATGTATACAGGGCTGTTGTTTCCTAACCCATGGATACAGGGCTGTTGTTTCCTAACCCATGAATACAGGGCTGTTGTTTCCTAACCCATGGTGCTGTTGTTTCCTAACCCATGTATACAGGGCTGTTGTTTCCTAACCCATGAATACAGGGCTGTTGTTTCCTAACCCATGTATACAGGGCTGTTGTTTCCTAACCCATGAATACAGGGCTGTTGTTTCCTAACCCATGGTGCTGTTGTTTCCTAACCCATGAATACAGGGCTGTTGTTTCCTAACCCATGAATACAGGGCTGTTGTTTCCTAACCCATGGTGCTGTTGTTTCCTAACCCATGTATACAGGGCTGTTGTTTCCTAACCCATGGTGCTGTTGTTTCCTAACCCATGAATACAGGGCTGTTGTTTCCTAACCCATGGTGCTGTTGTTTCCTAACCCATGAATACAGGGCTGTTGTTTCCTAACCCATGGTGCTGTTGTTTCCTAACCCATGTATACAGGGCTGTTGTTTCCTAACCCATGAATACAGGGCTGTTGTTTCCTAACCCATGAATACAGGGCTGTTGTTTCCTAACCCATGGTGCTGTTGTTTCCTAACCCATGTATACAGGGCTGTTGTTTCCTAACCCATGGTGCTGTTGTTTCCTAACCCCTGTATATGGTGCTGTTGTTTCCTAACCCATGTATACAGGGCTGTTGTTGTTGCAGGCTGTAGGCCTTCTTTATAGAAAGTAAACCCACTAAAAAGCAGGCCTCTTTGCCTTGGCTGCCATGCATAGGCTTGCTGGGTGGGTCTTTGTGTTTATGGTAAGTGGCTGGGGCAGCTGCATGCTTATGAAACCATTACTGTGTCCCACTATTCACTCAGACATGGCCCAGGACCTCCTCAACCCTAAACCATTACTGTCCTACTAGTCTGTCAGATATGGCCCAGGACCTCCTCAACCCTAAACCATTACTGTGTCCCACTATTCACTCAGACATGGCCCAGGACCTCCTCAACCCTAAACCATTACTGTGTCCCACTATTCACTCAGATATGGCCCAGGACCTCCTCAACCCTAAACCATTACTGTGTCCTACTAGTCTGTCAGACATGGCTTTAAATTGTTATTGACGCACAAAACAATTTTATGCAACAGGGATCTTGATCCAGAACGGGATTGAATGTCTCTGCTGTAACCAAGAAGCTTGATCTTGACATGTAGCCACTTAGCTAGCAAGTTAGCAAACCAAACACATAGCTGGAGCCCTGAGCTGGATATCATTTATTTGACACGTCTTAGATTTCTTAATAGTTTATACTTAACTTATAGTTATAAGCAGTGGCGTAGCACGCAGCACCGCAAGGTTTTATTTATTTGTTTTATTAATTTTTTATTTCACCTTTATTTAACCAGGTAAGCCAGTTGAGAACAGGTTCTCATTTACAACTGCGACCTGGCCAAGATAAAGCAAAGCAGTGCAATAAAAACAACAACACAGAGTTACATATGGGGTAAAAAACATAAAGTCAGAAATACAACAGAAAATATATATACAGTGTGTGCAAATGTAGCAAGTTATGGAGGTAAGGCAATAAATAGGCTATAGTGCAGAATAATTACAATAGTATTAACACTGGAATGCTAGATGTGCAAGAGATTATGTGCAAATAGAGATACTGGGGTGCAAAAGAGCAAAATAAATAACAATATAGGGATGAGGTAGTTGGGTGGGCTAATTTCAGATGGGCTGTGTACAGGTGCAGTGATCGGTAAGGTGCTCTGACAACTGATGCTTAAAGTTATTGAGGGAGATAAGAGTCTCCAGCTTCAGAGATTTTTGCAATTCGTTCCAGTCATTGGCAGCAGAGAACTGGAAGGAATGGCGGCCAAAGGAGGTGTTGAGGGTGCATCCAACCTAGATTTGTTTTGGTACGGTAGAATTATAGTGTTTCACATTTTGGACCTCTCATGTCCGCATGTCAACTTCAGGGGAACCTGGGACGACGCCTAGTCTCCTTCTCTCTGTAATGTGGTTTGGTAAGCCTAAATATTTTGGGCCCTCTGCCTGGCAAAAACAGGACTAATTGATGTACTGCTATCTCCAGAGCACTGTAACCACCCAAATCCTGCTTTGATAACTTTGTATACAACATGTTCACCAACCCAGGCCTAACTGTCTAGGGTCAAGGTTCTGTATCATACAAATATTTTCATTTCACAACAGTGAAAAATTTGCTGACGCAGCAACAAAAGGTCTGAACCCGAGTTTCTTTTTCTCAATCTTTAGTCTTCCTGCTGTTCCCACGGTGTCCTGCCCGTTACTATATATCATGTCAACATAGACCGTCACGACATAGGGAAAACGTCTAGGGCCCATGCACCCAATGAGCATGAGACGAAGTACGGGTCGTTTCCCAAGCTGAATGCAGCGCTGGAAGAAATGTAACAGCATCCAATAGCAGAGTTAGTACAGACTTTCAGGAACACGACTAGTTCTTCTTTCAGTGAGTTCCTCGCTCTGTGCAGCTGAGGGTCGGTGTGTGTGTGTTTGTGCGCATTCTTTTCTCAAGCGCTAGTCTGGTCCCAGATCAGTTTCTGCTGTCTTGCCGACTCCTATGGTCATTCTCACACGTATGACAATGACCATAGTGGTTGGCAAGACAGAAGAAACTGATCTGGGACCAGGCTACTTGATCACCAGCTAGCAGTAGCATAAATGGGTGAGTTTGGGCTTCATCCCCAGGGGGACGGCGTTGTTGGGCCTGTGTCAGCCCCTCACTGCCAGGCTAGCAGACACCAGTACAGAGAAAATGACTACAATCCTGAGAAGGTTTGACCCTGGCTCTGGTCGAGAACACAGCCATGTCTGAACAAATGTAGGCCTAGTACTGGAAGAGGAAGGTTGCAATTCTTCCTAACATCTTATTTTTGGGTGCAATTAAGCCTGGTCCCAGACCTGTGTTTGCTGCCTTGCTAACTGCTATGGTCACTGCCATGCGTGACAACGACAATAGGACTTGGCTATAGAGCATAAACAGATCTGGGATCAGGCTAATTTAATGTGTAGACCTAGGCTTATTTCCATTTAGAAAAATAACAGTATTATAGGACAAGAGTCAACAGGTATTTGCCCACAAGACTCTCAAGAGTTCATGAAGTTTGTTGGATTAGCCTTATTGTCAGGCTTCCTTCAAGCTGTTCAGTCTCCTATATAATAACAATACTGGGGATTTACAGCAGGACAATGTATAGGCTGGAAAAACTGAAAACACTTTACTCTGGCAAGTCCTAACTTAACGCTGGGTATTTAAAGGGATACTGCGACATTCTGGCATTTTGTTCTACTTACCCAGAGTCTGATGAACTAGTGGGTACCATTTGAATGTCTCTGATGAACTAGTGGGTACCATTTGAATGTCTCTGATGAACTAGTGGATACCATTTGAATGTCTCTGATGAACTAGTGGATACCATTTGTATGTCTCTGATGAACTAGTGGGTACCATTTGTATGTCTCTGATGAACTAGTGGGTACCATTTGTATGTCTCTGATGAACTAGTGGGTACCATTTGTATGTCTCTGATGAACTAGTGGGTACCATTTGTATGTCTCTGATGAACTAGTGGGTGCCATTTGTATGTCTCTGATGAACTAGTGGGTACCATTTGTATGTCTCTGATGAACTAGTGGGTACCATTTGTATGTCTCTGATGAACTAGTGGGTACCATTTGTATGTCTCTGATGAACTAGTGGGTACCATTTGTATGTCTCTGATGAACTAGTGGGTACCATTTGTATGTCTCTGATGAACTAGTTGGTACCATTTGTATGTCTCTGATGAACTAGTGGGTACCATTTGAATGTCTCTGATGAACTAGTGGGTACCATTTGAATGTCTCTGATGAACTAGTGGGTACCATTTGTATGTCTCTGATGAACTAGTGGGTACCATTTGTATGTCTCTGATGAACTAGTGGGTACCATTTGAATGTCTCTGATGAACTAGTGGGTACCATTTGTATGTCTCTGATGAACTAGTGGGTACCATTTGTATGTCTCTGCGTGCAGTATGAAGGAATTAAGGGGTGTTTTTGTGAGTCAATGCTAACTAGCGAAATGACTGGAAGCCAGAATCTCACATTATCCCTTTTAAAAGTTGTACATTTGATCTGATGCTTACAGCGTCTGGTCACCAATAAGCTTCCTACATTTTTACATTTTTTAGTCATTTACTAATGACCGGTAGAACTATCCCACTGTAGGTCTATATAGGCTACTCTGATGTCCATCGATTTCAGTTAGGGGGCTATTGTCAAGTGTGGCGTTAAGAGTATCACGGAACCTGGTCAAAAGTAGTGCACTATATTGGGAATAAATAGGGCGCCATTTGGGACTCAGACGTTGTATGTAGGTCAGTTTGAATGGGACAGAATATTGAATGATTTTGATCCTGTGAGCTAGTCTATTGGGTGTTTTTCTAATAAGGTAATCACAGCCCTGAACTAAAATCTAAAATGTGTCAGATGCTCCATTAGGTTCTGGGGAGAGATGGGGAAAATAACTGAACTGAATGACTACCGACCAGGTTCTGGGGAGAGATGGGGAAAGTAACTGAACTGAATGACTACCGACCAGGTTCTGGGGAGAGATGGGGGAAAGTAACTGAACTGAATGACTACCGACCAGGTTCTGGGGAGAGATGGGGAAAGTAACTGAACTGAATGACTACCGACCAGGTTCTGGGGAGAGATGGGGAAAGTAACTCAACTGAATGACTACCGACCAGGTTCTGG
Source organism: Coregonus lavaretus (assembly GCF_964263955.1). Classification (NCBI taxonomy): domain Eukaryota; kingdom Metazoa; phylum Chordata; class Actinopteri; order Salmoniformes; family Salmonidae; genus Coregonus; species Coregonus lavaretus. Next base: position 24,013 of record NW_028164206.1, read on the forward strand.
GGAGAGATGGGGAAAGTAACTGAACTGAATGACTACCGACCAGGTTCTGGGGAGAGATGGGGAAAGTAACTGAACTGAATGACTACCGACCAGGTTCTGGGGAGAGATGGGGAAAGTAACTGAACTGAATGACTACCGACCAGGTTCTGGGGAGAGATGGGGAAAGTAACTCAACTGAATGACTACCGACCAGGTTCTGGGGAGAGATGGGGAAAGTAACTCAACTGAATGACTACCGACCAGGTTCTGGGGAGAGATGGGGAAAGTAACTGAACTGAATGACTACCGACCAGGTTCTGGGGCGAGATGGGGAAAGTAACTGAACTGAATGACTACCGACCAGGACAAAAGCAATGCATATGTGAGGATGCTGTTGATCGACTACGTGTGGTTTCCTTTAGGCCTACAGCTCCTATCAGCCCCAGTACAGCTCATCCTCATTGGGACTGTGTGGTTTCCTGTAGGCCTAGGTCTTTCCATTGCGGTGCTAATGCACCAGATAGCCTTAGCTGTTTTAGAAACGTTATACACTCCAAATATGCCCCTGTTGAGAGGCTCACTGTGACCACAGAGGAGGTGTACATCTCCATTCTCCATCACTAATGGAGCCCAATACTTGAGAGAGCCGTCGCAACTTTCAACACCCCAAAATAGGCTACCACAGTTGAAAGGCTCGCTGGTTAAAACTGGCACGTTTACAGAAATGTTGATTTAATGTGCACTGTCCCTGTAAAACTAAATAAAGTAACCAGTGTGTCGTCTAGCAGACAGACAGACAGCACTAGCAGCGTGTCTAGTCTATGTCCTCCTGGGACAGACAGACAGACAGACAGACAGACAGCACTAGCAGCATGTCTAGTCTAGGTCCTCCTGGGACAGACAGACAGACAGCACTAGCAGCATGTCTAGTCTAGGTCCTCCTGGGACAGACAGACAGACAGCACTAGCAGCATGTCTAGTCTAGGTCCTCCTGGGACAGACAGACAGA
>NW_028164206.1:30000-51834 GCF_964263955.1 Coregonus lavaretus
GGGGATCGAACCCACTACCCTGGCATTACAAGCGCCATGCTCTACCAATTGAGCTACAGAGGACCAAATTATAGTCTTTATAGTGAATAGGGCAATCTGTCAACGTATTCCACTATAAAGGGAATATGCCAGCGTGCCGTTTGGCACGCGTGCTGTGATTACAGCGGCTGTAATCCTTTACTAATGGACTTGGGCCTAACTTGGGTAGAATTCACTGGAAAACTCCCAACTCAAAGCGTTGCTCTCTACTACTATAATTTCCTATTCAGGAAGTGATGTAAAACGCTGTTACATTATTTGAACATTACTCGCTTGATTTAAAAGGGTAGTTTTATTACAATGAATCATGATTTGGATTGTAAAAGCTCAACCTGTTATCACAATGGACTGAAGGGAGGCTGTGGCATTTAGTTCCTTCCATTCTGGAATCCTTTTAGTTTCCTTCCATTCTGGAATCCTTTTAGTTTCCTTCCATTCTGGAATCCTTTTAGTTTCCTTCCATTCTGGAATCCTTTTAGTTTCCTTCCATTCTGGAATCCTTTTAGTTTCCTTCCATTCTGGAATCCTTTTAGTTTCCTTCCATTCTGGAATCCTTTTAGTTTCCTTCCATTCTGGAATCCTTTTAGTTTCCTTCCATTCTGGAATCCTTTTAGTTTCCTTCCATTCTGGAATCCTTTTAGTTTCCTTCCATTCTGGAATCCTTTTAGTTTCCTTCCATTCTGGAATCCTTTTAGTTTCCTTCCATTCTGGAATCCTTTTTGTTTCCTTCCATTATGGAATCCTTTTAGTTTCCTTCCATTATGGAATCCTTTTAGTTTCCTTCCATTATGGAATCCTTTTAGTTTCCTTCCATTCATGACTCTTCTGTAAAACAAAGGGCCATTCTCTCTATATAGTGCACTACTTTTGACCAGGGCCCGGGCCCATAGGGTTCTGGTCAAAAGTAGTGGACTATATATATATATATATATATATATATATATAAGGAAAAGGGTGCCGTTTTGGGACTCAACCTTAGAAACAAAAAGGAGGCTTGGCTGGGCGACTCTGACTCATGTTTCTCACCAGAGAAGTGTTCAGCGTTTCCTCTCACTAGCACAGAGTGAAAATTCCCCTGTAGTGTAGTGTAGTGTAGTGTAGTGTAGTGTAGTGTAGTGTAGTGTAGTGTAGTGTAGTGTAGTGTAGTGTAGTGTAGTGTAGTGTGAGTTTGCCCTCTATCCATGTGAAACGTCATCATCATACTCAGTCTCAGGGCTGGTCCTTAGTTTAAGGTGGAGACTGATTTAGGGCTGTGTCCCAAAGGGAACCCTATTCCTTATATAGTGCACATTACTTTGGACCAGAGCGCTATAGGCCACTATGTAGTGGATAGGGTGCCGTTTTAGATGTTCATAGGGGGGGGGGAATCCATTACACAGTCACAGCTGCAGTCACCCTCTTTAACGTCCTCTTTCATTTCACAGTTACACAGACCTACTGAAACACCACACACTGGTAGACTATTGTTTTTGTGGTTTGCAGTAGACCCATATTTGCATTGCATATCTAGGGGGTAGGTGATGCTAGCTTACACTTCCTGTACATACACATAGTTCTGTGTATGTACAGACAGAACATTAAGCTCCAGTGGTGAGGTGAGATGACTTGGTGACAGAACATTAAGCTCCAGTGGTGAGATGACTTGGTGACAGAACATTAAGCTCCAGTGGTGAGATGACTTGGTGACAGAACATTAAGCTCCAGTGGTGAGATGACTTGGTGACAGAACATTAAGCTCCAGTGGTGAGATGACTTGGTGACAGAACATTAAGCTCCAGTGGTGAGATGACTTGGTGACAGAACATTAAGCTCCAGTGGTGAGATGACTTGGTGACAGAACATTAAGCTCCAGTGGTGAGGTGAGATGACTTGGTGACAGAACATTAAGCTCCAGTGGTGAGATGACTTGGTGACAGAACATTAAGCTCCAGTGGTGAGATGACTTGGTGACAGAACATTAAGCTCCAGTGGTGAGATGACTTGGTGACAGAACATTAAGCTCCAGTGGTGAGGTGGCAGAACATTAAGCTCCAGTGGTGAGATTACTTGGTGACAGAACATTAAGCTCCAGTGGTGAGGTGAGATGACTTGGTGACAGAACATTAAGCTCCAGTGGTGAGGTGACTTGGTGACAGAACATTAAGCTCCAGTGGTGAGGTGACTTGGTGACAGAACATTAAGCTCCAGTGGTGAGGTGACTTGGTGACAGAACATTAAGCTCCAGTGGTGAGGTGACTTGGTGACAGAACATTAAGCTCCAGTGGTGAGATGAGATGACTTGGTGACAGAACATTAAGCTCCAGTGGTGAGGTAGGGTGACTTGGTGACAGAACATTAAGCTCCAGTGGTGAGATGACTTGGTGACAGAACATTAAGCTCCAGTGGTGAGGTGACTTGGTGACAGAACATTAAGCTCCAGTGGTGAGGTGACTTGGTGACAGAACATTAAGCTCCAGTGGTGAGGTGACTTGGTGACAGAACATTAAGCTCCAGTGGTGAGGTGACTTGGTGACAGAACATTAAGCTCCAGTGGTGAGGTGACTTGGTGACAGAACATTAAGCTCCAGTGGTGAGGTGACTTGGTGACAGAACATTAAGCTCCAGTGGTGAGGTGACTTGGTGACAGAACATTAAGCTCCAGTGGTGAGGTGACTTGGTGACAGAACATTAAGCTCCAGTGGAGAGGTGACTTGGTGACAGAACATGAAGCTCCAGTGGTGAGGTAAGATGACTTGGTGACAGAACATTAAGCTCCAGTGGTGAGATGACTTGGTGACAGAACATTAAGCTCCAGTGGTGAGGTGAGATGACTTGGTGACAGAACATTAAGCTCCAGTGGTGAGGTAGGGTGACTTGGTGACAGAACATTAAGCTCCAGTGGTGAGGTAGGGTGACTTGGTGGAGGTGTTTTCCAACCCAAAGGGAGGTGTTGTTTCCTGATGTGATGTCTTGTGTTTCCACAGATCGAGGCACAGACCATGAGCCTCCAGGGGACAGCACTCTTCTCTTGCGGAGTCATGGGTGAGTGTGGATATACCAGGATCCCCCTAGATAACATGACTCTTTCTTTGACTACTCGCATCCTCTGGCAGCTTCGACTACCTCTGAGTAGTTGAGGCAAGACTAATTGCCTCCGCATCGGGCTTCCACCCCCTCCCACCCCCTTCCACCCCCTCCCATGGACTAGGCCTAATGACTGTAGCTCTCTAGGAGTGGAGTCTGGCCCATGGACTAGGCCTAATGACGGTAGTGCTCTAGGAGTGGAGTCTGGCCCATGGACTAGGCCTAATGACTGTAGTGCTCTAGGAGTGGAGTCTGGCCCATGGACTAGGCCTAATGACTGTAGTGCTCTAGGAGTGGAGTCTGGCCCATGGACTAGGCCTAATGACTGTAGTGCTCTAGGAGTGGAGTCTGGCCCATGGACTAGGCCTAATGACTGTAGTGCTCTAGGAGTGGAGTCTGGCCCATGGACTAGGCCTAATGACTGTAGCGCTCTAGGAGTGGAGTCTGGCCCATGGACTAGGCCTAATGACTGTAGTGCTCTAGGAGTGGAGTCTGGCCCATGGACTAGGCCTAATGACTGTAGCGCTCTAGGAGTGGAGTCTGGCCCATGGACTAGGCCTAATGGCTGTAGTGCTCTAGGAGTGGAGTCTGGCCCATGGACTAGGCCTAATGACTGTAGTGCTCTAGGAGTGGAGTCTGGCCCATGGACTAGGCCTAATGACTAGCGCTCTAGGAGTGGAGTCTGGCCCATGGACTAGGCCTAATGACTAGCGCTCTAGGAGTGGAGTCTGGCCCATGGACTAGGCCTAATGACTGTAGCTCTCTAGGAGTGGAGTCTGGCCCATGGACTAGGCCTAATGACTGTAGTGCTCTAGGAGTGGAGTCTGGCCCATGGACTAGGCCTAATGGCTGTAGTGCTCTAGGAGTGGAGTCTGGCCCATGGACTAGGCCTAATGACTAGCGCTCTAGGAGTGGAGTCTGGCCCATGGACTAGGCCTAATGGCTGTAGTGCTCTAGGAGTGGAGTCTGGCCCATGGACTAGGCCTAATGGCTGTAGTGCTCTAGGAGTGGAGTCTGGCCCATGGACTAGGCCTAATGGCTGTAGTGCTCTAGGAGTGGAGTCTGGCCCATGGACTAGGCCTAATGGCTGTAGTGCTCTAGGAGTGGAGTCTGGCCCATGGACTAGGCCTAATGACTGTAGTGCTCTAGGAGTGGAGTCTGGCCCATGGACTAGGCCTAATGACTAGCGCTCTAGGAGTGGAGAACCGTATTGGTAAAGAACAACCAGTCTGCCTGGCTGGTGTTCAGAAGGGCCAAAACATGTTTTAAGAAGTGAAACGGGGAGGTAGCCTCGCCTACTACCGGAATAGGATTTTCACTTTCTGTTGTTCAATGGAGAAGGCGTGTTGAACTACCTGACCGGTACTAGGCCTACGTATTTAGGAGATAGACTTTGACAACAACAGCCTTGGGCTCAGTGTCTGTTTGAACAACACCAGCCCTGACTGACTGATTCAACACTGATAACAAGGCTGGCTTAATGAGAATGAGATGTTTCTGATGGGAAATTGACACAAGGCCAAATAACAGCTCTGAGTTCAGCCTAATAATGGATTTAGTTGGAATTATTGCTGTGGCTTAGTAAGACATTGAGCTCTTCTGTTCCCTCATCAGCTGTGTTGACAGACTGATGACTCAATACTCATAGTTACCACAGAACAGCAGAATGGAGTGTTACCATACAATACTGCAATACTCAGCGGTACCATACTACCATACTCATAGTAGTACCATACTCATAGTGGTACCATACTCATAGTGGTACCATACTCATAGTGGTACCATACTACCATACTCATAGTGGTACCATACTCATAGTGGTACCATACTACCATACTCATAGTGGTACCATACTCAGTGTTACCATACTACCATACTCATAGTGGTACCATACTCATAGTGGTACCATACTACCATACTCATAGTGGTACCATACTCATAGTGGTACCATACTACCATACTCATAGTGGTACCATACTCATAGTGATACCATACTCATAGTGGTACCATACTACCATACTCATAGTGGTACCATACTCATAGTGGTACCATACTACCATACTCATAGTGGTACCATACTCATAGTGATACCATACTCATAGTGGTACCATACTACCATACTCATAGTGGTGCCATACTCATAGTGGTACCATACTCATAGTGGTACCATACTACCATACTCATAGTGGTACCATACTCATAGTGGTACCATACTACCATACTCATAGTAGTACCATACTACCATACTCATAGTGATACCATACTCATAGTGGTACCATACTACCATACTCATAGTGGTACCATACTACCATACTCATAGTGATACCATACTACCATACTCATAGTGGTACCATACTCATAGTGGTACCATACTCATAGTGGTACCATACTCATAGTGATACCATACTACCATACTCATAGTGATACCATACTCATAGTGGCACCATACTACCATACTCATAGTGGTACCATACTACCATACTCATAGTGATACCATACTACCATACTCAGAGTGGTACCATACTCATAGTGGTACCATACTCATAGCGGTACCATACTCAGTGTTACCATACTCATAGTGGTACCATACTCATAGTGGTACCATACTACCATACTCATAGTGGTACCATACTCATAGTGGTACCATACTACCATACTCATAGTAGTACCATACTACCATACTCATAGTGATACCATACTCATAGTGGTACCATACTACCATACTCATAGTGGTACCATACTACCATACTCATAGTGATACCATACTACCATACTCATAGTGGTACCATACTCATAGTGGTACCATACTCATAGTGGTACCATACTCATAGTGATACCATACTACCATACTCATAGTGATACCATACTCATAGTGGCACCATACTACCATACTCATAGTGGTACCATACTACCATACTCATAGTGATACCATACTACCATACTCAGAGTGGTACCATACTCATAGTGGTACCATACTCATAGCGGTACCATACTCAGTGTTACCATACTCATAGTGGTACCATACTCATAGTGGTACCATACTACCATACTCATAGTGGTACCATACTCATAGTGGTACCATACTCATAGTGATACCATACTCATAGTGGTACCATACTACCATACTCATAGTGGTACCATACTCATAGTGGTACCATACTACCATACTCATAGTGGTACCATACTCATAGTGGTACCATACTACCATACTCATAGTGGTACCATACTCATAGTGATACCATACTCATAGTGGTACCATACTACCATACTCATAGTGGTGCCATACTCAGTGGTACCATACTCATAGTGGTACCATACTACCATACTCATAGTGGTACCATACTCATAGTGGTACCATACTACCATACTCATAGTAGTACCATACTACCATACTCATAGTGATACCATACTCATAGTGGTACCATACTACCATACTCATAGTGGTATCATACTACCATACTCATAGTGATACCATACTACCATACTCATAGTGGTACCATACTCATAGTGATACCATACTACCATACTCATAGTGGTACCATACTACCATACTCATAGTGGTACCATACTCATAGTGGTACCATACTACCATACTCATAGTGGTACCATACTCATAGTGGTACCATACTCATAGTGGTTCCATACTCATAGTGGTACCATACTCATAGTGGTACCATACTACCATACTCATAGTGGTACCATACTCATAGTGATACCATACTCATAGTGGTACCATACTACGATACTCATAGTGGTACCATACTCATAGTGGTACCATACTACCATACTCATAGTGGTACCATACTCATAGTGATACCATACTCATAGTGGTATCATACTACCATACTCATAGTGGTACCATACTACCATACTCATAGTGGTACCATACTCATAGTGGTACCATACTACCATACTCATAGTGGTACCATACTCATAGTGGTACCATACTCATAGTGGTACCATGGTACCATACTCATAGTGGTACCATACTACCATACTCATAGTGGTACCATACTCATAGTGGTACCATACTACCATACTCATAGTGGTACCATACTCATAGTGGTACCATACTCATAGTGGTACCATACCAGTGGTGGTCAGTGCTGTTTAAGATGAGGGAGGACCATTTTCTTTCTTCATGATCATGGCCTTATTTCTATTACAGCATATTGGATGGCTGTCATTCATATTCCATTCACCCAGTTCAATGTAACATGGATAGGTTTAGGCTACTTCATGATACTCTAATGTTCCCTGTACCCATCATGAGGTTGCTACAACCTAGTCTATATAAATGAAAGTTTACAACGTAGGTGCACAAAGGTCGAGAGAGAATCTTGAGGTGACAGTGACACATGGACAGACAGTGACGCATTCAGTACCGCCTTGCACACTCTGGCCTGCATCTAGTTGAATGCGCCAATTTGTAAGTCGCTCTGGATAAGAGCGTCTGCTAAAGAGCGTCTGCTAAATGTAAATGTAATCTAGGGTGTAATCATTAGTTCAACCGCTGCAAACGAGAGTTTTCTATTGGACAAATTCAGGCGTGTTTATCCCTGTTTCTTTCCATTCGCTTTTTTGTTTTTCAACAGAATCGGCGGAATGAACACACCCCTGATCACGCATAAACACAGTTCACTTTCATAGCAGCCACGTTGTATTCTTTCTTGCATCTGTGCGCTCTCCTCCTCTCACCTTTTCCCTTCGTTTGTGGACTTCAATGCACAACACATCAGCTGTCTGTGACCAGGCGAAAAACCCTTTCCAAGCCAAACCTTCATATCATAACCGCTAACCGCTACACACAGCCTACATCGTTGTCACCATATTAGCTAACGTCATGGTCAACATAGCTACTAGAACTAACGCGTTAGTAAACCCGCTACAATCATGCAGTACAGTGTACAGTCAGCAAGCAGTTTAGAACTTACACCGGCGGGCCCCGGTGACAATACATTTGTAAAACCAAAAGCTTACCTTGACTTGGAAGAGTTCCAGTGTTGTGTTGAATAGTCATAGCCAGCTAGCTAACATAGCATCCCTCTGTTTGAGTAGGCTAAACTAGCTAGCTGCATTTGCTAGCTAAGTAAGTGAAACTGAAAGTGGAAAAAAAACTCTTGCTTCGTCTTCATTTTGGAATAAATTAATTTGTTCAAAACTGTTCAACTATTGTCTTTCTCTCTCTTTGAGTAAACTACTCATCACATTTTATGCACCGCAGTGCTAGCTAGCTGTAGCTAATGCTTTCAGTACTAGATTAATTCTCTGATCCTTTGATTGGGTGGACAACATGTCAGTTCATGCTGCAAGAGCTCTGATAGGTTGGAGGACGTCCTCCGGAAGTTGGCATAATACTGTGTAAGTCTGGAAGGGGTTGAGAACCATGAGCCTCTTAAGTTTTTGTATTGATGTCAATGTACCCAGAGGAGGACGGAAGCTAGCTGTCCTCCGGGCTACACCATGGAGCTACCCTACAGAGTGCTGTTGAGGCTACTGTAGACCTTCACTGCAAAACGGTGTATTTTAATCAATTATTTGGTGACGTGATTATGTTTAGTAGAGTTTTATCTAAAAAGGATACATTTTGTATTTCTATGAAATTCACTGAGGACGATGGTCCTCCCCTTCCTCCTCTGAGGAGCCTCCACTGATGTCCACCAATGTTGTTTACATGTTGAAATGTCCTTGTGGTCTGTCTTACATAAGCCTGTACCATACTCATAGTGGGACCATACTCAGTGGTATGGGGGGGGAAATAAATAAATGTATGCACTCACTAACTGTAAAGTCTCTCTGGATAAGAGCGTCTGCTAAATGACAATCTAATGGTACTATGCTCATAGTGGTACCGTACTCAGTATTACCAAACTAATATTGGTGCTATACTACACTACTTGTAGTGGTACCATACTCCTAGTGGTACCATTCTTCAATGCAGAGGGAGGCTGACTCCCAGACACAGAAGTTACCTAGAGCTGAAGAGCGAGCAGTAGAGCTCAGTAGTTCTCCCCAGTTTAAGACGGTGCCAACAAACCAGGAGCTGCTATTTCTGTTGTTTCGGCTCGCTGCCTGCCTGCCAGCCAGCCAGCCAGCCAGCCAGCCAGCCAGCCAGCCAAGCCTCTACTCCACTCTGATGAGGGAGAAAGAGAGAATGTTTCTGTAGGCACAAGGCCCACATGCCTGAAGCTTTCTCCTTTCTATAAACTTTTTTTAAAAATGAGAGAAGAGATGATCCATGGCAATGTGCCACCTGTCATTTCTTGTCAATGTGTACAGTAGAAAGTTTGTATTTATTTTCTTTATAGAAATAATGTTCTTAGATATAAGATGACCCAGCAAACCGGGAACATTCCCAGAACATTACCGAAGATTCCCATTTAAGTTATAGTTAGGTTTTTATCTAACATTAGGATGACAACATCCCATAAACATTCAAAGAATGTTTTTGATAACAAAATACTTTAAAAATAAATGTTTTAAATGAAATATCCTTTGGATATTCTCCTAACGTGCACAAAAATGTTGTGCACAACCTCTGTAATAACCCCCACAGAACATTCCCCAAAAGTTCTCATTTGGTTTCCAGGTAATGTAATAACACTAACGCCAATGTACCGGTAATGTTTTCCCAGCAAACCAAAATGGGTTCTGTGAAAGTTCGCAGAACGTTCGTTCGTTAGGTTGCGGCAAATGTTCTCAACACAAAAACTGTCCAGTCATGCTGTTGATTTTACAATATTTGTATTAAACATTCGGTGATGTTGCAAGAACGTTCCCAGAATGCATTTTGTCTGTTCTTGTGGTCGTGAGGCCGGTTGGATGTACTGCCAGATTATTTTAAACAACGTTGGAGGCGGCTTATGGTGGAGAAATGAACATTTTAAATGATCTGGCAACAGCTCTGGGGAACATTCCTGCAGTCAGCATGCCAATTGCACACTTCCTCAAAACATCTGTGGTATTGTGTTGTGTGCACATTTTAGTGGCCTTTTTATTGTCCCCAGCACAAAGTGCACCTGTGTAATGATCATGCTGTTTTAATCAGCTTCTTGATATGCCACACCTGTCAGGTGGATGGATTATCTTGTCAAAGGAGAAAAGCTCACTAACAGGGATGTAAAAGCTTTTTGTGCGTATGGAACATTTTTCTGGGATTTATTTTTCCCAGCTCATGATACATGGGACCAACACTTTACATGTTGCGTTTTTTATATTTTTGTTCAGTATAAATGGAAGGGATTGTTTTTCATGTGTTGCCCCCATGAAATCAGCAAAAACAAGCGCAGTAACTCAATGCATGTACACACTCCTATTGAATAATATGCATTCACCTGTATTGGGAATAGACCTAGGCTACATCTTGATTTAACCAGTTTATCAATAGATTTACCATTTTGAAATAAATTATTACCATTATGTTTTGTAGTTAGATCCGGTTAAAAACAAAGTCAAATGTTATTGAATGATTTGTGTAATTAATTAATTAATCTATACATGGCTGTCTCTAAACAATTTATATACAGGTTCAAATGTAATGATATTGAACTCAAAATATGCCCAATGATTGAACAGAGCAGTAGCTGAGTTTATCTGTCTGGATCAAGTGCCATTCTATGACTGGCTAATACGCCTTTTTTTTGTTGCCGTGGCATTGTTTTGGAATCGAGTATCGTGATACTAAATCTGGTATCGGGATCAAAATTCTGGTATCGTGACAGCACTAGTCATTTGTTGATTCAACTCGTGACATCACAACAAATCCAATTCCTCTACATGAGCCACATCAGTTAGCATCTGAATTAATATTCTACATTACCATGGAAATGATTGCATCACAATACCAGGCAGCCCTTGCGAGTGTACCCCTGAGTTTACCAGTCAAATTACCAGGGTTAGATGTTCCCTAGCCTGTTCTATTCATTATATTTCTGTGAGTGCTGCTGCTGCATTGTGGGGGCGTTGCCTAGGCAACTGAAGACTTGTTTGCTAGTTGTCCATGTTACCGCAGAAACGGACTCAACTGTACGAATGCCGGCCATCCCGTCTCCAGTCAGCTGTTCGTTATATTTGATCACCCAGTGAATTATTAGAATCAGGTGTGCTAGATTAGGGTTGGTGTTAACCTACGGGATGGTAGCTTTCCAGGAACAGGGTTGGCGTTAACCTACGGGATGGTAGCTTTCCAGGAACAGGGTTGGCGTTAACCTACGGGATGGTAGCTTTCCGGGAACAGGGTTGGCGTTAACCTACGGGATGGTAGCTTTCCGGGAACAGGGTTGGCGTTAACCTACGGGATGGTAGCTTTCCGGGAACAGGGTTGGCGTTAACCTACGGGATGGTAGCTTTCCGGGAACAGGGTTGGCGTTAACCTACGGGATGGTAGCTTTCCGGGAACAGGGTTGGCGTTAACCTACGGGATGGTAGCTTTCCGGGAACAGGGTTGGCGTTAACCTACGGGATGGTAGCTTTCCGGGAACAGGGTTGGCGTTAACCTACGGGATGGTAGCTTTCCGGGAACAGGGTTGGCGTTAACCTACGGGATGGTAGCTTTCCGGGAACAGGGTTGGCGTTAACCTACGGGATGGTAGCTTTCCGGGAACAGGGTTGGCGTTAACCTACGGGATGGTAGCTTTCCGGGAACAGGGTTGGCGTTAACCTACGGGATGGTAGCTTTCCGGGAACAGGGTTGGCGTTAACCTACGGGATGGTAGCTTTCCGGGAACAGGGTTGGCGTTAACCTACGGGATGGTAGCTTTCCGGGAACAGGGTTGGCGTTAACCTACGGGATGGTAGCTTTCCGGGAACAGGGTTGGAGAGCCCTGGTCTAACTACCACTTTCTTGTGAAATAATGTTTTTGGATATACAGTTCATTCGGAAAGTATTCAGACCCTTTCACTTTTTCCACATTTTGTTACTCTAAAATGTATTAAATGTTTTTCCCTCAATCTACACAATACCCCATAATGACAAATATGAAAACAGGTTTTTAGAAATGTTTGCAAATTAGTACCAAAAAAAAAACCGGATACCTTATTTACATAAGTATTCATACCCTTTTGCTATGAGACTCTAAATTGATTTCAGGCGCATCCTGTTTCCATTGATCATCCTTGAGATGTTTCTACAACTTGATTGGAGTCCACTTGTGGTAAATTCAATTGATTGGACATGATTTGGAAAGGCACACACCTGTCTATATAAGGTCCCACAGTTGACAGTGCATGTCAGAGCAAAACCCAAGCCATGAGGTCGACGGAATTGTCCGTAGAGCTCAGAGACAGGATTGTGTCGAGGCACAGATCTGGGGAAGGGTACTAAAACATTTCTGCAGCATTGAAGTTCCCCAAGAACACAGTGGCCTCCATCATTCATAAATGGAAGAAGTCTGGAATCACCAAGACTCTTCCTAGAGCCGGCCAAACTGAGCAATTGGGGAAGAAGGGCCTTGGTCAGTGAGGTGACCAAGAACCCGATGGTCACTCTGACAGAGTTCCTCTGGGGAGATGGGAGAACCTTCCAGAAGGACAACCATCGCTGCATCTCCACCAATCAGGCCTTTATGGTAGAGTGGCCAGACGGAAGCCTGCTTGGAGTTTGCCAAAAGGCACCTAAAGGACTCTCAGACCATGAGAAACAAGATTCTCTGGTCTGATGAAATCAAGATTGAACTCTTTGGCCTGAATGCCAAGCGTCATGTCTGGAGGAAATCTGGTACCATCCCTACGGTGAAGCATGGTGGTGGCAGCATCATGCTGTGGGGATGTTTTTCAGTGGCAGGGACTGGGAGACTTGTCAGGATCAAGGGAAAGATGAACGGAGCAAAGTACAGAGAGATCCTTGATGAAAACCTGCTCCAGAGTGCTCAGAACCTCAGACTGGGGCAAAGGTTCACCTTCCAACAGGACACCGACCCTAAGCACACAGCCAAGACAATGCAGGAGTGGCTTCAGGACAAGTCTCTGAATGTCCTTGAGTGGCCCAGCCAGAGCCCGGTCTTGAACCCGATCAAACATCTCTGGAGAGACCTGAAAATAGCTGGGCAGCGATGCTCCCCATCCAACCTGACAGAGCTTAAGAGGATCTGCAGAGAAGAATGGGAGAAACTCCCCAAATACAGGTGTGCCAAGCTTGTAGCGTCATATCCAAGAAGACTCGATGCTGTAATCGCTGCGAAAGGTGCTTCAACAAAGTACTGAGTAAAGGGTCTGAATACTTATGTAAATGTAATATTTCATTTTTTTCATTGTCATTTATTGTATGAGCTTGATGAGGGGGAAAAAAACAATTTAATCATTTTTAGAATAAGGCTGTAACGTAACAAAATGTGGAAAAAATAAAGGAGTCTGAATAATTTCTGAATGCACTGTATGTTCCCCTTCTTTCCCCCCGACTATTTCCATGTTGTGTTGTAGGCTATATGTTCCCCTTCGTTCCTCCTGACTATTTCCATCTTTATTACTGTGTTTCAGAGACCGGCAGCAGGTGGCGTGACGTGGGCATGGGTCTGGCCCGGGGGGGCTGTGGAGCCCTGCATCACCAGAGACCCTCGGTGGAGTCCAGCAGCCTGGAGAACCTGTGGGATGTCCTGCCCTCTGAGGTTCTACCTCACCACTACTACCAGTGCCCAGTCCGCTGGGGGGGCAGAGACGCAGGACAGGGTCCCACCAGCATCACCACCACCGGACTGGTCCCCATCCCCGCCCCAGGCACCATCACCAGCCTGCTACAGGATCTGAGCCTGGGTGAGGCGTCAGCCGCTGCAGCCTCCTCACCCTCCGCCGCTCCACCCTCCAAGCGCCAGTGCCGCTCCCTCTCCTGCTCAGAGGACCTGGGAGGCTGTCGGTCGGCCTGGAGGCCCCAGGGGTCCCGGGTGTGGACGTCTGTGGCGAAGAGGCGATGCCACAGTGGAGGAAGTGTCCAGAGAGGAGTTGCAACAGGAGGGACACGCTCTCAGCAGCTAGGGTTCCCTGCCATGCAGCGTAGCGCCAGCTTCAGCCTGCCAGCTCGCTCCAACACCCTCTCCCTGGATCTCCCTGGCTTCACCCAGGAGAAATGCCTCCCCTGCCCTTCCTCCTTCAGCGGCCTGGCCCCCACCTCCTACTCCTCCCTGTCCTCAGAGCCCCCCAGGCCTTTCCTCTACCTCTCTCACGGACAGATCTGCCTCCCAGAGATCCAGGGAGGCCCGGCGTCGCCCCTGAGCTCCCCAGACTCCACCCCAGAGATGGAGCGCCGTGCTGGGAAGGGTGGGCTGGCCCGGAGCCGCTCTCAGCCCTGCGTCCTCAACGACAAGAAGATGAGTGTGAAGCGGAGGAGACCAGCTGACTCACACAGACAGAGGCCTTCTCTGGACCTTGCCAAGATGACACAGGTTAGTAGGGGAATAGTATAGTGAGAATATTTGCCATTTAGCAGACATTTATCCAAAGCGACATACGAGTGGACCCGGGAATTGAACCCACTATCCTGGTGTTGCAAGAGCCATGCTCTACCAACTAAGCTACAGAGGACCACAAGGCAAGGGGGTGGAGTTAGGAACCCGGTTAATGGTTACTAGTCTAGTATTTAGAAGACTAGTTAAAGGGAAAATCATCAATCTTATTTGCTGAAATTAGTATATGGGGCAGGGTGGTTTCATAGGGTGGGTTTACGTCGTTGTAATTCATGACAATTAGCAGGCTTATATAGGACTACTACTGCAAGACATTCAGGACAACCTTTGTCATCCTACAGCCAGAGGGTCAAAAGGTCAGGCCGTAGCATGATGCCTAAAGGATAACGATCAGTACAGCCGTTCACCCAGCTTGCTTCAAAAAGTATCTGTTAACGTGCCGGTCGTTACCACGACAACATCCCATGTTCTGTTTCTAAGAAATCCTAGATGACTCTGTCGTCTGTACTCTCTCAATGGTTTGGTGGCTACATAAGGGTCTGTGTACACAGGGAGAGGCTACATAAGGGTCTGTGTACACATGGAGAGGCTACATAAGGGTCTGTATACACATGGAGAGGCTACATAAGGGTCTGTGTACACAGGGAGAGGCTACATAAGGGTCTGTGTACACATGGAGAGGCTACATAAGGGTCTGTATACACATGGAGAGGCTACATAAGGGTCTGTGTACACAGGGAGAGGCTACATAAGGGTCTGTGTACACATGGAGAGGCTACATAAGGGTCTGTGTACACATGGAGAGGCTACATAAGGGTCTGTATACACATGGAGAGGCTACATAAGGGTCTGTATACACATGGAGAGGCTACATAAGGGTCTGTATACACATGGAGAGGCTACATAAGGGTCTGTATACACATGGAGAGGCTACATAAGGGTCTGTATACACATGGAGAGGCTACATAAGGGTCTGTATACACATGGAGAGGCTACATAAGGGTCTGTATACACATGGAGAGGCTACATAAGGGTCTGTATACACATGGAGAGGCTACATAAGGGTCTGTGTACACATGGAGAGGCTACATAAGGGTCTGTGTACACATGGAGAGGCTACATAAGGGTCCGTGTACACATGGAGAGGCTACATAAGGGTCTGTATACACATGGAGAGGCTACATAAGGGTCTGTATACACATGGAGAGGCTACATAAGGGTCTGTATACACATGGAGAGGCTACATAAGGGTCTGTGTACACATGGAGAGGCTACATAAGGGTCTGTATACACATGGAGAGGCTACATAAGGGTCTGTATACACATGGAGAGGCTACATAAGGGTCTGTGTACACATGGAGAGGCTACATAAGGGTCTGTGTACACAGGGAGAGGCTACATAAGGGTCTGTATACACATGGAGAGGCTACATAAGGGTCTGTATACACATGGAGAGGCTACATAAGGGTCTGTGTACACATGGAGAGGCTACATAAGGGTCTGTATACACATGGAGAGGCTACATAAGGGTCTGTATACACATGGAGAGGCTACATAAGGGTCTGTATACACATGGAGAGGCTACATAAGGGTCTGTATACACATGGAGAGGCTACATAAGGGTCTGTATACACATGGAGAGGTGTGCTCCTAATAGATACAAATGTGTAGTTGCTTAGTGAAAAGGTTTCAGGATGTAACCTGTTTTTGTGGCTTTGTCTGCTTAATGCAGTCAGGTCTAGTTATAGTTAGGGTCAAGAGCCGTCTCAAAGAGGCCCTATTTGGATGGAAATTAATGACTATCTAAAAAAAAAACAATTTTTTTAGTTTTCATTCATACTTCACATACTTTGTAATAGCATGTTCTAAAATAGCCATCAACATTATTCTAGAAAACATACTGTTTAGATGGGCGGGAGAGGGAGGGAGACGTAGGGAGAGGGAGGGAGGGAGACGTAGGGAGAGGGAGGGAGACGGAGAGGGAGGGAGACGTGGAGA
The DNA here is from genome assembly GCF_964263955.1 of Coregonus lavaretus. Classification (NCBI taxonomy): domain Eukaryota; kingdom Metazoa; phylum Chordata; class Actinopteri; order Salmoniformes; family Salmonidae; genus Coregonus; species Coregonus lavaretus. The sequence continues at coordinate 46,494 of NW_028164206.1, forward strand.
GGGAGAGGGAGGGAGACGTAGGGAGGGAGAGGGAGGGAGACGGAGGGAGGGAGGGAGGGAGAGGGAGGGAGACGGAGGGAGGGAGGGAGAGGGAGGGAGGGAGAGGGAGGGAGACGGAGAGAGGGAGAGGGAGGGAGACGTAGGGAGGGAGACGTAGGGAGGGAGGGAGAGGGAGGGAGACGTGGAGAGGGAGGGAGGGAGAGGGAGGGAGACGTAGAGAGGGAGGGAGAGGGAGGGAGACGTAGGGAGAGGGAGGGAGACGTAGAGAGGGAGAGGGAGGGAGGGAGGGAGAGGGAGGGAGACGTAGGGAGGGAGACGTAGAGAGGGAGAGGGAGGGAGACGTAGAGAGGGAGAGGGAGGGAGACGTAGAGGGAGGGAGGGAGACGGAGGGAGGGAGACGTAGGGAGGGAGACTTAGAGAGAGAGGGAGGGAGACGTAGGGAGAGGGAGGGAGGGAGAGGGGGACGTAGGGAGGGAGAGGGAGGGAGGGAGACGTAGGGAGGGAGACTTAGAGAGAGAGGGAGACGAGGGAGGGAGACGTAGAGAGGGAGGGAGACGTAGAGAGGGAGAGGGAGGGAGACGTAGGGAGAGGGAGGGAGACGTAGAGAGGGAGAGGGAGGGAGGGAGAGGGGGACGTAGGGAGGGAGGGAGGGAGACGTAGGGAGGGAGACTTAGAGAGAGAGGGAGGGAGACGTAGGGAGAGGGAGGGAGGGAGAGGGGGACGTAGGGAGGGAGAGGGAGGGAGACGTAGGGAGGGAGCCTTAGAGAGAGAGGGAGGAGGGAGAGGGAGGGAGACGTAGGGAGGGAGAGGGAGGGAGACGTAGAGAGGGAGGGAGACGTAGAGAGGGAGAGAGACGTAGAGGGAGAGGGAGAGGGAGGGAGGGAGGGGGACGTGGGGAGGGAGGGAGGGAGACGTAGGGAGGGAGACTTAGAGGGAGAGGGAGGGAGACGGAGGGAGACGTAGGGAGGGAGATGTAGGGAGGGAGATGTAGGGAGGGAGATGTAGGGAGGGAGACGTAGGGAGGGAGGGAGACGTAGGGAGGGAGAGGGAGGGAGACGAGGGAGGGAGACGTAGGGAGGGAGACGTAGAGGGAGAGGGAGGGAGGGAGAGGGAGAGGGAGGGAGACATAGAGAGACGGAAGGAGACGTAGGGAGAGGGACGTAGGGAGACGTAGAGAGAGGAGACAGAGGGGGAGAACGAGACTGAGGGAGAGAGGACTTTTATCATGTGCTGGACTGCAGACCAAGGAAAATGCCAAGATGCCAAATATTCCATCTCCATGGAAACCAAACTGACTGAGGATGGCTGTTCAGTATGCTGTAAGTTGTGGAGCCCTCTCTCTGCTCTACCCCCGTCCCTGTTTGCTTTAGTAAAATAAATATACTAAACAAAAAACGTGTTGTTTTTTTAATCCACAGAAACGTCGGAATTTCCAAAGCCTCAGCTGCCCTGGGATCACTGGGGACAACAGCTATCAATCAACCCAGGGCCCGCCCCCTCAGAGGACCACTGACCAATGTGAGACTGACTTCGCCTCTGCAGGCAATCAGGGATTGGACGATCCAACCGCCAGCTCCAAAGAGGGCGGAGTCATCACTAGTGTCTCTGGGGAGGAGGATCCAGCCACCTCCATCGAGGAGCTGGATTGGCTGAGCTCCGCGGTCTGCGATGACGTGACAGCAGGGGCAGCCACTGGCACCAGGAAGGATGTGTATCAGCTGGGAGGAGATCTGGACATCGATCAGATCGAGAGGAACTGAACCGGGTCGTGTTCACAAGGCACCAAACGGAAGAAAATACTGAAAAATGTTACATTCATATTTTCCCGATTTGAACATGACCGTGAACTATACTTACCACCCTCAGGCGAAAGGGACTGTGAAAGGGGTGTACAGTAGGTAAACCCTGCTAAGCTAGGCTCCTGCCCTGACTGAACCCTGTGGACTGAAGAGAGACATTGACATGTTAAAGGCCTTGTGGTGAGATGTGTTTAGTCCTCTCACTGTGTTGTGTCCTGTCTCTGCCTGCGTCTGAAATGCCACCCTCGCCCCTTTATAGTGCACTACATTTGACTAGAGCCCTATGGGACCCTGGTCGAAAGGAGTGCACTAGATATGGAATAGGGTGCCATTGTGGACCCCCCCCGTGTTTCAGAGAACAGGATGCACTGACGGCGCCGACCCCGGTCACGTCTCTGGGAGTGAAGAGTGAAGGAGGGTCTCTGTTGTCTGTATGGGGTATCTTAAAGCGTTTCTCTCTTAGCCTGAATACCTTAACTATAATGATGTACTGGGTATGAACAGAATACACAGCTGGTTTTGTATTATGATGTACTGGGTATGAACAGAATACACAGCTGGTTTTGTATTATGATGTACTGGGTATGAACAGAATACACAGCTGGTTTGGTATTATGATGTGCTGGGTATGAACAGAATACACAGCTGGTTTTGTATTATGATGTACTGGGTATGAACAGAATACACAGCTGGTTTTGTATTATGATGTACTGGGTATGAACAGAATACACAGCTGGTTTTGTATTATGATGTGCTGGGTATGAACAGAATACACAGCTGGTTTTGTATTATGATGTACTGGGTATGAACAGAATACACAGCTGGTTTGTATTATGATGTACTGGGTATGAACAGAATACACAGCTGGTTTGTATTATGATGTACTGGGTATGAACAGAATACACAGCTGGTTTTGTATTATGATGTACTGGGTATGAACAGAATACACAGCTGGTTTTGTATTATGATGTACTGGGTATGAACAGAATACACAGCTGGTTTTGTATTATGATGTGCTGGGTATGAACAGAATACACAGCTGGTTTTGTATTATAATGTGCTGGGTATGAACAGAATACACAGCTGGTTTTGTATTATGATGTACTGGGTATGACCAGAATACACAGCTGGTTTGGTATTATGATGTACTGGGTATGACCAGAATACACAGCTGGTTTGGTATTATGATGTGCTGGGTATGAACAGAATACACAGCTGGTTTGTATTATGATGTACTGGGTATGAACAGAATACACAGCTGGTTTTGTATTATGATGTGCTGGGTATGAACAGAATACACAGCTGGTTTTGTATTATGATGTGCTGGGTATGAACAGAATACACAGCTGGTTTTGTATTATGATGTGCTGGGTATGAACAGAATACACAGCTGGTTTTGTATTATGATGTGCTGGGTATGAACAGAATACACAGCTGGTTTTGTATTATGATGTGCTGGGTATGAACAGAATACACAGCTGGTTTTGTATTATGATATACTGGGTATGACCAGAATACACAGCTGGTTTTGTATAAATTCTCTGCACTAGGACTAGTGGATGTTGTTGGCCCAATCCCAAATGGACCCCTAGACCCTCTGCACTAGGACTAGTGGATGTTGTTGGCCCAATCCCAAATGGACCCCTAGACCCTCTGCACTAGGACTAGTGGATGTTGTTGGCCCAATCCCAAATGGACCCCTAGACCCTCTGCACTAGGACTAGTGGATGTTGTTGGCCCAATCCCAAATGGACCCCTAGACCCTCTGCACTAGGACTAGTGGATGTTGTTGGCCCAATCCCAAATGGACCCCTAGACCCTCTGCACTAGGACTAGTGGATGTTGTTGGCGCAATCCCAAATGGACCCCTAGACCCTCTGCACTAGGACTAGTGGATGTTGTTGGCCCAATCCCAAATGGACCCCTAGACCCTCTGCACTAGGACTAGTGGATGTTGTTGGCCCAATCCCAAATGGACCCCTAGACCCTCTGCACTAGGACTAGTGGATGTTGTTGGCCCAATCCCAAATGGACCCCTAGACCCTCTGCACTTGTGGGGATGTGAGAAGATTTGACAGGTGCAATCAATCTGGTAATAGCTCCACCCACTGCCCTCTGATAGGCTCCTCTCAGATCTCCACAAGTGTATAGGACGTCGTGTCTAGAGTCCATCTGGGATCGGGCCCTGTTGTTTCTCATGGACGCTTCCTCCCCACAGTACATTCATAGAGAGACGGTGATGGAGAGGACTTTGAGACCGTCTGTCTGTCTGTAGATTCCTTCCGCTATCTTTTTAATGCGGAAAATTAATTTCACACACAGCACACCAGACCTGGGTTCAAAAACTATTTGAAATCTTTCAAACACTTTTTTTTTTTTTTTTATTGTTTGCTTTAGGCCTGCCTGGACTGCAAGATTGGGAGGGGTTTGCAGTGTGGGACTATTCTCCTGGTTAAATTGCAACAGGCAAGCTCCGTCAAGCCAAGTTAAAGTATTTGAAATTATTTCAAATAGTAGGTCTGCAACACACACACACACACACACACACACACACACACACACACACACACACACACACACATACAAACACACACACACACACACACACACATACAAACACACACACACACACACACACAGAGTATATCAATGAACATGTCACACAATAACATTGAAATGAAATCTACTCTGCTCATTCATCTGAGAGAAACTTAGTGATGATGCTATTCAGTGTTAGTCTTTATTTTTAACAATTTGTTACTACAAAGCTATGTATGTAAAACATGAACGTTTCTATACGAATAAACATAGTTGTTTAAATGTTTGTTTTGTAAATCATGTTAATCTACTGTCTTCAGATATACGAATTATACATTTTTATCAAAACATTCAAAAGCCTTATTCGTTGGTGGGGGTATTTGATATTTTTGATAGAAATTCTAAAAGTCAAAATAACTACTTTGAGATTCATATTGATATTCAAAACAAAGACAAATCTCTCCTTTTTAAATATCTACCTTGTCCTTGACGTACATATTGACCCAGTAGTTTAGCAGGACGTTTAGCCTAAGAACAGATAGCACACAGACACCCAAAGTATGCACGAATGCATGCACACACACACACAAACACACTTATGTAGTGGACTCTGATGGGGGGATGACAGGCCAGGGTGGGGGGGTATGACAGGCCGGGGGGGGTGGGGGGGGGGGATGACAGGCCAGGGTGGGGGGGGATGACAGGCCAGGGTGGGGGGGGATGACAGGCCAGGGTGGGGGGGGGTGACAGGCCAGGGTGGGGGGATGACAGGGAGGGGGGGGTGACAGGCCAGGGAGGGGGGGATTACAGGCCAGGGTGGGGGGATGACAGGCCAGGGTGGGGGGGATGACAGCCAGGGTGGGGGGGATGACAGGCCAGGGTGGGGGGGGTGACAGGCCAGGTGGGGGGGATGACAGGCCAGGGTGGGGGGGTGACAGGCCAGGGTGGGGGGGATGACAGGCCGGGGGGGGGGGATGACAGGCCAGGGTGGGGGGGGATGACAG
>NW_028164205.1:670000-677882 GCF_964263955.1 Coregonus lavaretus
AGGGTTAGGGTTAGGGTTAGGGTTAGGGTTAGGGTTAGGGTTAGGGTTAGGGTTAGGGTTAGGGTTAGGGTTAGGTTAGGGTTAGGGTTAGGGTTAGGGTTAGGGTTAGGGTTAGGGTTAGGGTTAGGGTTAGGGTTAGGTTAGGGTTAGGGTTAGGGTTAGGGTTAGGTTAGGGTTAGGGTTAGGGTTAGGGTTAGGGTTAGGGTTAGGGTTAGGGTTAGGGTTAGGGTTAGGTTAGGGTTAGGGTTAGGGTTAGGGTTAGGGTTAGGGTTAGGGTTAGGGTTAGGGTTAGGGTTAGGGTTAGGGTTTAGGGTTAGGGTTAGGGTTAGGGTTAGGGTTAGGGTTAGGGTTAGGGTTAGGGTTAGGGTTAGGGTTAGGGTTAGGTTAGGGTTAGGGTTAGGGTTAGGGTTAGGGTTAGGTTAGGGTTAGGGTTAGGGTTAGGGTTAGGGTTAGGGTTAGGGTTAGGGTTAGGGTTAGGGTTAGGGTTAGGGTTAGGGTTAGGGTTAGGGTTAGGGTTAGGGTTAGGTTAGGGTTAGGGTTAGGGTTAGGGTTAGGGTTAGGGTTAGGGTCAGGGTTCAGGGGTCAGGGTCAGGGTCAGGGTCAGGGTCAGGGTCAGGGTCAGGGTCAGGTCAGGGTCAGGGTCAGGGTCAGGGTCAGGGTCAGGGTCAGGGTCAGGGTTAGGGTTAGGGTTAGGGTTAGGGTTAGGGTTAGGGTTAGGGTTAGGTTAGGGTTAGGGTTAGGGTTAGGGTTAGGGTTAGGGTTAGGGTTAGGGTTAGGGTTAGGGTTAGGGTTAGGGTTAGGGTTAGGGTTAGGGTTAGGGTTAGGTTAGGGTTAGGGTTAGGGTTAGGGTTAGGTTAGGGTTAGGGTTAGGGTTAGGGTTAGGGTTAGGGTTAGGGTTAGGGTTAGGGTTAGGGTTAGGGTTAGGGTTAGGGTTAGGGTTAGGGTTAGGGTTAGGGTTAGGGTTAGGGTTAGGGTTAGGGTTAGGTTAGGGTTAGGGTTAGGGTTAGGGTTAGGGTTAGGGTTAGGGTTAGGGTTAGGGTTAGGGTTAGGGTTAGGGTTAGGGTTAGGGTTAGGGTTAGGGTTAGGGTTAGGGTTAGGGTTAGGGTTAGGGTTAGGGTTAGGGTTAGGGTTAGGTTAGGGTTAGGGTTAGGGTTAGGGTTAGGTTAGGGTTAGGGTTAGGGTTAGGGTTAGGGTTAGGGTTAGGGTTAGGGTTAGGGTTAGGGTTAGGGTTAGGGTTAGGGTTAGGGTTAGGGTTAGGGTTAGGGTTAGGGTTAGGGTTAGGGTTAGGGTTAGGGTTAGGGTTAGGGTTAGGGTTAGGTTAGGGTTAGGGTTAGGGTTAGGGTTAGGGTTAGGGTTAGGGTTAGGGTTAGGGTTAGGGTTAGGGTTAGGGTTAGGGTTAGGGTTAGGGTTAGGGTTAGGGTTAGGGTTAGGGTTAGGGTTAGGTTAGGGTTAGGGTTAGGGTTAGGGTTAGGGTTAGGGTTAGGGTTAGGGTTAGGGTTAGGGTTAGGGTTAGGGTTAGGGTTAGGGTTAGGGTTAGGGTTAGGGTTAGGGTTAGGGTTAGGGTTAGGGTTAGGGTTAGGGTTAGGGTTAGGGTTAGGGTTAGGGTTAGGGTTAGGGTTAGGGTTAGGGTTAGGGTTAGGGTTAGGGTTAGGGTTAGGGTTAGGGTTAGGGTTAGGGTTAGGGTTAGGGTTAGGGTTAGGGTTAGGGTTAGGGTTAGGGTTAGGGTTAGGGTTAGGGTTAGGGGTTAGGGTTAGGGTTAGGGTTAGGGTTAGGGTTAGGGTTAGGGTTAGGGTTAGGGTTAGGGTTAGGGTTAGGGTTAGGGTTAGGGTTAGGGTTAGGGTTAGGGTTAGGGTTAGGGTTAGGGTTAGGGTTAGGGTTAGGGTTAGGGTTAGGGTTAGGGTTAGGGTTAGGGTTAGGTTAGGGTTAGGGTTAGGGTTAGGGTTAGGGTTAGGGTTAGGGTTAGGGTTAGGGTTAGGGTTAGGGTTAGGGTTAGGGTTAGGGTTAGGGTTAGGGTTAGGGTTAGGGTTAGGGTTAGGTTAGGGTTAGGGTTAGGGTTAGGGTTAGGGTTAGGGTTAGGGTTAGGGTTAGGGTTAGGGTTAGGGTTAGGGTTAGGGTTAGGGTTAGGGTTAGGGTTAGGGTTAGGGTTAGGGTTAGGGTTAGGGTTAGGGTTAGGGTTAGGGTTAGGGTTAGGGTTAGGGTTAGGGTTAGGGTTAGGGTTAGGGTTAGGGTTAGGGTTAGGGTTAGGGTTAGGGTTAGGGTTAGGGTTAGGGTTAGGGTTAGGTTAGGGTTAGGGTTAGGGTTAGGGTTAGGGTTAGGTTAGGGTTAGGGTTAGGGTTAGGGTTAGGGTTAGGGTTAGGGTTAGGGTTAGGGTTAGGGTTAGGGTTAGGGTTAGGGTTAGGGTTAGGGTTAGGGTTAGGGTTAGGGTTAGGGTTAGGGTTAGGGTTAGGGTTAGGGTTAGGGTTAGGTTAGGGTTAGGGTTAGGGTTAGGGTTAGGGTTAGGGTTAGGGTTAGGGTTAGGGTTAGGGTTAGGGTTAGGGTTAGGGTTAGGGTTAGGGTTAGGGTTAGGGTTAGGGTTAGGGTTAGGGTTAGGGTTAGGGTTAGGGTTAGGGTTAGGGTTAGGGTTAGGGTTAGGTTAGGGTTAGGGTTAGGGTTAGGGTTAGGGTTAGGTTAGGGTTAGGGTTAGGGTTAGGGTTAGGGTTAGGGTTAGGGTTAGGGTTAGGGTTAGGGTTAGGGTTAGGGTTAGGGTTAGGGTTAGGGTTAGGGTTAGGGTTAGGGTTAGGGTTAGGGTTAGGGTTAGGGTTAGGTTAGGGTTAGGTTAGGGTTAGGTTAGGGTTAGGGTTAGGGTTAGGGTTAGGGTTAGGGTTAGGGTTAGGGTTAGGGTTAGGGTTAGGGTTAGGGTTAGGGTTAGGGTTAGGGTTAGGGTTAGGGTTAGGGTTAGGGTTAGGGTTAGGGTTAGGGTTAGGGTTAGGTTAGGGTTAGGGTTAGGGTTAGGGTTAGGGTTAGGGTTAGGGTTAGGGTTAGGGTTAGGGTTAGGGTTAGGGTTAGGGTTAGGGTTAGGGTTAGGGTTAGGGTTAGGGTTAGGGTTAGGGTTAGGGTTAGGGTTAGGGTTAGGGTTAGGGTTAGGGTTAGGGTTAGGGTTAGGGTTAGGGTTAGGGTTAGGGTTAGGGTTAGGTTAGGGTTAGGGTTAGGGTTAGGGTTAGGGTTAGGGTTAGGGTTAGGGTTAGGGTTAGGGTTAGGGTTAGGGTTAGGGTTAGGGTTAGGGTTAGGGTTAGGGTTAGGGTTAGGGTTAGGGTTAGGGTTAGGGTTAGGGTTAGGTTAGGGTTAGGTTAGGGTTAGGGTTAGGGTTAGGTTAGGGTTAGGGTTAGGGTTAGGGTTAGGGTTAGGGTTAGGGTTAGGGTTAGGGTTAGGGTTAGGGTTAGGGTTAGGGTTAGGGTTAGGGTTAGGGTTAGGGTTAGGGTTAGGGTTAGGGTTAGGGTTAGGGTTAGGGTTAGGGTTAGGGTTAGGGTTAGGGTTAGGGTTAGGGTTAGGGTTAGGGTTAGGGTTAGGGTTAGGGTTAGGGTTAGGGTTAGGGTTAGGGTTAGGGTTAGGGTTAGGGTTAGGGTTAGGGTTAGGGTTAGGGTTAGGGTTAGGGTTAGGGTTAGGGTTAGGGTTAGGGTTAGGGTTAGGGTTAGGGTTAGGGTTAGGGTTAGGGTTAGGGTTAGGGTTAGGGTTAGGGTTAGGGTTAGGTTAGGGTTAGGGTTAGGGTTAGGGTTAGGGTTAGGGTTAGGGTTAGGGTTAGGGTTAGGGTTAGGGTTAGGGTTAGGGTTAGGGTTAGGGTTAGGGTTAGGTTAGGGTTAGGGTTAGGGTTAGGGTTAGGGTTAGGGTTAGGGTTAGGGTTAGGGTTAGGGTTAGGGTTAGGGTTAGGGTTAGGTTAGGGTTAGGGTTAGGGTTAGGGTTAGGGTTAGGTTAGGGTTAGGGTTAGGGTTAGGTTAGGGTTAGGGTTAGGGTTAGGTTAGGGTTAGGGTTAGGGTTAGGGTTAGGGTTAGGTTAGGGTTAGGGTTAGGGTTAGGGTTAGGGTTAGGGTTAGGGTTAGGGTTAGGTTAGGGTTAGGGTTAGGGTTAGGGTTAGGGTTAGGGTTAGGGTTAGGGTTAGGGTTAGGGTTAGGGTTAGGGTTAGGGTTAGGGTTAGGGTTAGGGTTAGGTTAGGGTTAGGGTTAGGGTTAGGGTTAGGGTTAGGGTTAGGGTTAGGGTTAGGGTTAGGGTTAGGGTTAGGGTTAGGGTTAGGTTAGGGTTAGGGTTAGGGTTAGGGTTAGGGTTAGGGTTAGGGTTAGGGTTAGGGTTAGGGTTAGGGTTAGGGTTAGGGTTAGGGTTAGGTTAGGGTTAGGGTTAGGGTTAGGGTTAGGTTAGGGTTAGGGTTAGGGTTAGGGTTAGGGTTAGGGTTAGGGTTAGGGTTAGGGTTAGGGTTAGGGTTAGGGTTAGGGTTAGGGTTAGGTTAGGGTTAGGGTTAGGGTTAGGGTTAGGGTTAGGGTTAGGGTTAGGGTTAGGGTTAGGGTTAGGGTTAGGGTTAGGGTTAGGGTTAGGGTTAGGGTTAGGGTTAGGGTTAGGGTTAGGGTTAGGGTTAGGGTTAGGGTTAGGGTTAGGGTTAGGGTTAGGGTTAGGGTTAGGGTTAGGGTTAGGGTTAGGGTTAGGGTTAGGGTTAGGGTTAGGGTTAGGGTTAGGGTTAGGGTTAGGGTTAGGGTTAGGGTTAGGGTTAGGGTTAGGGTTAGGGTTAGGGTTAGGGTTAGGGTTAGGGTTAGGGTTAGGGTTAGGGTTAGGGTTAGGGTTAGGGTTAGGGTTAGGGTTAGGGTTAGGGTTAGGGTTAGGGTTAGGGTTAGGGTTAGGGTTAGGGTTAGGTTAGGGTTAGGGTTAGGGTTAGGGTTAGGGTTAGGGTTAGGGTTAGGGTTAGGGTTAGGGTTAGGGTTAGGGTTAGGGTTAGGGTTAGGGTTAGGGTTAGGGTTAGGGTTAGGGTTAGGGTTAGGTTAGGGTTAGGGTTAGGGTTAGGGTTAGGGTTAGGGTTAGGGTTAGGTTAGGGTTAGGGTTAGGGTTAGGGTTAGGGTTAGGGTTAGGGTTAGGGTTAGGGTTAGGGTTAGGGTTAGGGTTAGGGTTAGGGTTAGGGTTAGGGTTAGGGTTAGGGTTAGGGTTAGGGTTAGGGTTAGGGTTAGGGTTAGGGTTAGGGTTAGGTTAGGGTTAGGGTTAGGGTTAGGGTTAGGGTTAGGGTTAGGTTAGGGTTAGGGTTAGGGTTAGGGTTAGGGTTAGGGTTAGGGTTAGGGTTAGGGTTAGGGTTAGGGTTAGGTTAGGGTTAGGGTTAGGGTTAGGTTAGGGTTAGGGTTAGGGTTAGGGTTAGGGTTAGGGTTAGGGTTAGGGTTAGGGTTAGGGTTAGGGTTAGGGTTAGGGTTAGGTAGGGTTAGGGTTAGGTTAGGGTTAGGTTAGGGTTAGGGTTAGGGTTAGGGTTAGGGTTAGGGTTAGGGTTAGGGTTAGGGTTAGGGTTAGGGTTAGGGTTAGGGTTAGGGTTAGGGTTAGGGTTAGGGTTAGGGTTAGGGTTAGGGTTAGGGTTAGGGTTAGGGTTAGGGTTAGGGTTAGGGTTAGGGTTAGGGTTAGGGTTAGGGTTAGGGTTAGGGTTAGGGTTAGGGTTAGGGTTAGGGTTAGGGTTAGGGTTAGGGTTAGGGTTAGGGTTAGGGTTAGGGTTAGGGTTAGGGTTAGGGTTAGGGTTAGGGTTAGGGTTAGGGTTAGGGTTAGGGTTAGGGTTAGGTTAGGGTTAGGGTTAGGGTTAGGGTTAGGGTTAGGGTTAGGGTTAGGGTTAGGGTTAGGGTTAGGGTTAGGGTTAGGGTTAGGGTTAGGGTTAGGGTTAGGGTTAGGTTAGGGTTAGGGTTAGGGTTAGGGTTAGGGTTAGGGTTAGGGTTAGGGTTAGGGTTAGGGTTAGGGTTAGGGTTAGGGTTAGGGTTAGGGTTAGGGTTAGGGGTTAGGGTTAGGGTTAGGGTTAGGTTAGGGTTAGGGTTAGGGTTAGGGTTAGGGTTAGGGTTAGGGTTGGTAGGGTTAGGGTTAGGGTTAGGGTTAGGGTTAGGGTTAGGGTTAGGGTTAGGGTTAGGTTAGGGTTAGGGTTAGGGTTAGGGTTAGGGTTAGGGTTAGGGTTAGGGTTAGGGTTAGGGTTAGGGTTAGGGTTAGGGTTAGGGTTAGGGTTAGGGTTAGGGTTAGGGTTAGGGTTAGGGTTAGGGTTAGGGTTAGGGTTAGGGTTAGGGTTAGGGTTAGGGTTAGGGTTAGGGTTAGGGTTAGGGTTAGGGTTAGGGTTAGGGTTAGGGTTAGGGTTAGGGTTAGGGTTAGGGTTAGGGTTAGGGTTAGGGTTAGGGTTAGGGTTAGGGTTAGGGTTAGGGTTAGGGTTAGGGTTAGGGTTAGGGTTAGGGTTAGGGTTAGGGTTAGGGTTAGGGTTAGGGTTAGGGTTAGGGTTAGGGTTAGGGTTAGGGTTAGGGTTAGGGTTAGGGTTAGGGTTAGGGTTAGGGTTAGGGTTAGGGTTAGGGTTAGGGTTAGGGTTAGGGTTAGGGTTAGGGTAGGGTTAGGGTTAGGGTTAGGGTTAGGGTTAGGGTTAGGGTTAGGGTTAGGGTTAGGGTTAGGGTTAGGGTTAGGGTTAGGGTTAGGGTTAGGGTTAGGTTAGGGTTAGGGTTAGGGTTAGGTTAGGGTTAGGGTTAGGGTTAGGGTTAGGGTTAGGGTTAGGGTTAGGGTTAGGGTTAGGGTTAGGGTTAGGGTTAGGGTTAGGGTTAGGGTTAGGGTTAGGGTTAGGGTTAGGGTTAGGGTTAGGGTTAGGGTTAGGGTTAGGGTTAGGGTTAGGGTTAGGGTTAGGTTAGGGTTAGGGTTAGGGTTAGGGTTAGGGTTAGGGTTAGGGTTAGGGTTAGGGTTAGGGTTAGGGTTAGGGTTAGGGTTAGGTTAGGGTTAGGGTTAGGGTTAGGGTTAGGGTTAGGGTTAGGGTTAGGGTTAGGGTTAGGGTTAGGGTTAGGGTTAGGGTTAGGGTTAGGGTTAGGGTTAGGGTTAGGGTTAGGGTTAGGGTTAGGGTTAGGGTTAGGGTTAGGGTTAGGGTTAGGGTTAGGTTAGGTTAGGTGTTAGGGTTAGGGTTAGGGTTAGGGTTAGGGTTAGGGTTAGGGTTAGGGTTAGGGTTAGGGTTAGGGTTAGGGTTAGGGTTAGGGTTAGGGTTAGGGTTAGGGTTAGGGTTAGGGTTAGGGTTAGGGTTAGGGTTAGGGTTAGGGTTAGGGTAGGGTTAGGGTTAGGGTTAGGGTTAGGGTTAGGGTTAGGGTTAGGGTTAGGGTTAGGGTTAGGGTTAGGGTTAGGGTTAGGGTTAGGGTTAGGGTTAGGGTTAGGGTTAGGGTTAGGGTTAGGGTTAGGGTTAGGGTTAGGTTAGGGTTAGGGTTAGGGTTAGGGTTAGGGTTAGGGTTAGGGTTAGGGTTAGGGTTAGGGTTAGGGTTAGGGTTAGGTAGGTTAGGGTTAGGGTTAGGGTTAGGGTTAGGGTTAGGGTTAGGGTTAGGGTTAGGGTTAGGGTTAGGGTTAGGGTTAGGGTTAGGGTTAGGGGTTAGGGTTAGGGTTAGGGTTAGGGTTAGGGTTAGGGTTAGGGTTAGGGTTAGGGTTAGGGTTAGGGTTAGGGTTAGGGTTAGGGGTTAGGGTTAGGGTTAGGGTTAGGGTTAGGGTTAGGGTTAGGGTTAGGGTTAGGGTTAGGGTTAGGGTTAGGGTTAGGGTTAGGGTTAGGGTTAGGGTTAGGGTTAGGGTTAGGGTTAGGGTTAGGGTTTAGGGTTAGGGTTAGGGTTAGGGTTAGGGTTAGGGTTAGGGTTAGGGTTAGGGTTAGGGTTAGGGGTTAGGGTTAGGGTTAGGGTTAGGGTTAGGGTTAG
>NW_028164204.1:0-3000 GCF_964263955.1 Coregonus lavaretus
CCTCTCTCTCTCTACCTCTCTCTCTACCTCTCTCTATACCTCTCTCTCTACCTCTCTCTACCTCTCTCTATACCTCTCTCTCTACCTCTCTCTATACCTCTCTCTCTACCTCTCTCTATACCTCTCTCCATACCTCTCTCTACCTCTCTCTCTACCTCTCTCTATACCTCTCTCTCTACCTCTCTCTCTACCTCTCTCTATACCTCTCTCTCTACCTCTCTCTCTACCTCTTTATACCTCTCTCTATACCTCTCTCTCTACCTCTCTCTATACCTCTCTCTCTACCTCTCTCTATACCTCTCTCTCTACCTCTCTCTCTACCTCTCTTTCTACCTCTCAATACCTCTCTCTCTATACCTCTCTCTCTACCTCTCTCTATACCGCTCTATACCTCTCTCTATACCTCTCTCTCTACCTCTCTCTATACCTCTCTCTCTACCTCTCTCTCTACCTCTCTCTCTACCCCTCTCTCTACCTCTCTCTACCTCTCTCTATACCTCTCTCTATACCTCTCTCTCTCTACCTCTCTCTCTACCTCTCTCTATACCTCTCTCTCTACCTCTCTCTATACCTCTCTCTCTACCTCTCTCTACCTCTCTCTCTATCTCTCTCTCTACCTCTCTCTCTACCTCTCGCTATACCTCTCTCTATACCTCTCTCTCTACCTCTCTATACCTCTCTCTCTACCTCTATCTCTCTCTATACCTCTCTCTCTACCTCTCTCTACCTCTCTCTCTACCTCTCTCTATACCTCTCTCTATACCTCTCTCTATACCTCTCTCTCTACCTCTCTCTCTACCTCTCTATACCTCTCTCTATACCTCTCTATATACCTCTCTCTATACCTCTCTATACCTCTCTCTACCTCTCTCTATACCTCTCTATACCTCTCTCTATACCTCTCTCTAAATCTCTCTACCTCTCTCTCTCTACCACTCTCTATACTTCTCTCTATACCTCTCTCTACCTCTCTCTCTATCTCTCTCTCTACCTCTCTCTCTACCTCTCTCTACCTCTCTCTATACCTCTCTCTCTACCTCTCTCTCTACCTCTCTCTCTACCTCTCTCTATACCTCTCTCTATACCTCTCTCTCTACCTCTCTCTATACCTCTCTCCATACCTCTCTCTATACCTCTCTCTATACTTCTCTCTATACCTCTCTCTACCTCTCTCTCTATCTCTCTCTCTACCTCTCTCTATACCTCTCTATACCTCTCTCTATACCTCTCTCTCTACCTCTCTCTCTACTTCTCTCTATACCTCTCTCTATACCTATCTCCCTGTCTGTCTTCCTTGCATCGCTCTCTCTCTCTCTTCACCCTGACAGTTTCAGGTACTAACTCTTCTACTCTCTCTCCCTCTAGTCTCGTCTCAGGCCGTCTGCCTTCAAGCCCATCACACCTAAGAACTTCAGTTCGATGCAGAACCTCTACCCTTCCAAGATGGAGGACTCAGACCAGAACCTGTCCAACGGTCTCCACCGGGCCTATGCACACACACCTAGAGCTGGCTCCACCTCCTCTTCCTCCTCCTCACCCTCCCGCCACGGAGGACCCACCTCCAGCGGAACCAAGGTGCCCCCAACACATTCCACTGTTTTAGTCTGGTGATTTCTGTCTTGTCCTGAAACATCTGCAATGTATGTATCACTAGTGTTCTTTTAAAACATCTGAAAGGGACTTTATATATACAATCAAGTGTACTATGGTTATTATGATGATGATTAGGATAATAGTTCATATTAATGGTATGTGGATTTTTATGATGACAACGATGATGATAGTGATGATGATTAGATAAGATAACAGTTGGTATTAATGTTGTGATGCAGGTGGTGGCGTCAGTGCGTGGTCTGAGTCAGGAGGATGAGAACCTGTCAGACTCTGGTCATAACTCTATGAACAGTCTTCCTCCATACAGATCTCCCTTCAGACCACACCTGGCTCACATCAGGTACACTCCTGTTTCTCTGTCTTTCTCGCTCTGTGTCTGTCTGTTTCTGTGTAGATCAGTGATGATGAGGAGGAGGATAGTGATGACGATGATGATGATGATGATGATGAAGATGTATGTCTCTTATCACCCTCAGTGCCTCCATGGGCCACATCAACACCATTGGCTCTCTGGACCGAGCATCAAAGGTTGCGGGGTCGTCGGGGGTCGCCATGGCGGAGATGGCCATGTCGTGTCGTAGCATGGCAACGCTCAGCCGTCTGGCGCCATACGGAGGGGAGGCTCCGCCCCCTTACGAACTGTCGCTCTCCGTAGAGGAGGTGGTGAGTGATGGATGGATGGATGGATCAGTTGGTTGATTGATTCGTTGATTTCATTGGTTGATTTCATTGGAATGACTGATTGATAGATGTTTGGTTGGTTGGTTGGTTGGTTGAATGATTGTCTGGTTGGTTGTTTGATTGATTGATTGATTGATTGATTGATTGATTGATTGATTTTCCAGGTGCGTGATCTGGAGGAGAGGCTGGTGGAGAAGGAACACGAGCTGAAACAGATGAGGAGGAACCTGGATGAGAGTGAAGGAGCCATCGCACAGGTGATGAGTAGACCAGCTTGTGTGTGTGTGTGTGTGTGTGTGTGTGTGTGTGTGTGTGTGTGTGTGTGTGTGAGTGGGCATGTGGGTGTGCATCTATAACTCTCTCTTTCTTTTTCCCTCCCTCCCTCCCTCTCTCTCCCCCCACCCTCCCTCACTCCCTGCCTCCTCCCCTCCCTCCTCCCCTCCCTGCCTCCTCTCCTCTCCCTACCTCCCTCCCTCCCCCTCCCTCTCTCCCCCCACCATCCCTCACTACCTGCCTCCTCCCCTCCCTCCTCCCCTTCCTGTCTCCTCTCCCTACCTCCCTCTCTCTCCCCCCACCCTTCCTCACTCCCTGCCTCCTCCCCTCCCTATCTCCCTCCCTCCCCCTTCCTCTCTCCCCCCACCCTCCCTCACTCCCTGCCTCCTCCCCTCTCGCCCCCCTCCCTACCTCCCTCCCTGCCTCCTCCCC
>NW_028164203.1:0-20000 GCF_964263955.1 Coregonus lavaretus
TGTTTTTATGACAATTGGGGCTGACATGTAGCAATAGACCTGCTTTAAAAAAATAATCTATATTGGGTTAGACGTGCAGGTGTATACCTGGTCTGAAATAATATTGGGGCTACAAGTGTAGACCTGGTTTGTGTGAATGTTGAGGCTTGGGTACTGTGGCAGACCTGTTTTATATGAATATGCCCATGGATTTACCTGGTTTATATTAGTAATTGGGTGTAGAGATACACAAGGCTCATATAGGTAATGTGTCTGGATGGACTTGTATTGCCCATTCAAATCCTTTCGGGCAACAAGTTTGTGGTAGGAAAAAAGTTAATGGGGCTGTACTATGAGTTTATCTATGAAATGATTAGTCAAGGACTAAGATATGCAAATATCAGGGTTGGGGTGTGCAGCGAATAGCTGGGTATAGGTTACTGTTGGTGACTTGGGGAATACAGGAAAGAGGGTAACAGGGCTGAGATAGGCAAGTAACTGGGATGATGTGTATTGGCAAAGGAACTGAGGTGTCTAGTAACAAAAAGGGCATTCAGGGCTAGTATCAATACTTGATTGTATCAATATTAGGGTATTGACATGTGGATGTTAGGGTTTGGGCATTGGGGTAACAGGGCTGGGTTGTGTGGCTTATTGGGGTTAGGTGTGTGGGTAAGTTGGCTGAGGTATATAGATATTGGGGCTGAGGAATAGGGGTAAATGTCAGTTAATTTTATTATAGGCAGAGCACTGTATATTCCCATCGAAAAAAAAAACATTTTTTCAATATAATAATAATAATAATAAAGCTATATGGATTCCATGTTAGGTTACTAATGGCATAATATTAACATGGTCTGGGAAAAAATGTGGGAACAAATGGGTTAAACATGGAAAGTACACATTGACAACAGTGGTGTACTGTAGTAGTGTAACCTATAACCTCAGCTCTCATAGTTACAGTAGTGTGTTTTGTGTATTCTCAGCAGCATTGATAGTAACAGTTTATTATTTCTCATAGCAGCCAATGTTCTGTGCACTACTCCACTGGTTCCATGCAGTCTGGGCTCTACAGTTAGCCTTTACAGAGGGCTTTTTGTTCAAGTCCCCCTGGACCAGTCTTGTTCTACACTATATCCTTTTCTGACAGCCAGAGTCTGTAGTACACCTCCTCAGTGCAAACAAAATCAGCTTAACACAATATTATTACAGATGAACAAAATGAAACCAGATGACCAGAAGCAATCTATTTCTCCAAGGTTTATTGCCTCATCATTTTCACCTTTTTTCATTAAATCGTTCATTTTTCCCTCTCCTTTTCCTGCTTTTAAACAAGAGTTGATTTGATATCTCAACACAGAGTAATTTCCATGTTTATTGACTGTGGCACAGGTACAGAAACACATGCAGTGGAGCGTGGGATACGCTCAGTCTTGAGGACTGTGGCATCAGTAAAGAACATACAAGCTACGGTTCCCTCAACAGAACACCGAGATGAGTTTTCTTGCAAGATTACAACAGATAACAGTGCCACATCTCATGTGCTACACTTTATGCAAAGAGGGATGGATTTAGTAACTGATTATTTTGATAAAAGATTGTAGATCTGTGGCCAATTTTAGCACAGTTGATAGTAAAAGTACATCCATTACAGTAATAGCAGTGATTGTCACGGTTGTCTGTACCT
The DNA here is from genome assembly GCF_964263955.1 of Coregonus lavaretus. NCBI lineage: Eukaryota > Metazoa > Chordata > Actinopteri > Salmoniformes > Salmonidae > Coregonus > Coregonus lavaretus. The sequence continues at coordinate 1,667 of NW_028164203.1, forward strand.
GGATATAGGAGGTTCTACTGTGGTCAAGTGGTATTGGCATATCAATGCACATTGCACAAATGTGTGAAACACTATTACTCTGCAACTCATTATCATTCAGCCAGGAGATTCTTTCTGATCCAATGTGGTCGTGTTTCATCTTGCATCCTACTCATTTCAGTGCCTACACAGTCTGTGTCAAAACCAAAGTCTTTTTAAGTCTGTGGTTCTTCCGTAATAACTTCCTGTTGCTTTTCTATCAGCAGCCTGTGCGAGAGAAATAAACCTGATAAACCTGCACGGTGTTACATGGAAACATCACGGGTGAATTAGGGCCAATCTGACCTGCTTGCAGCCAGCCTCTCCTCACGGTCATTAACCATCAACCTCCCCATCAACTCTAATCCATCCCCTGATTTGTCTCAGAAAAATTCCCCTCACGAAAAGAACAAAATGGCGCTTGTGATAGAGATGATGGATAGCGACTATTTGCCATTAATTACAGTAGAGGGGGAAGGAGAACGACAGGAAGAAAAAAAAAAAGAAAAAGAAAGATGGCGGCAGGTGGTGGAGGGGTTTTGCTGATAATGTTTTCCGGGGTAATATTAGTGTAAGCTAGGGCCTGAATACTGCCTTTGAGGGATGGGGGGAATGGGAAACTCTGTCTCTGGCAAGGGTCCTAGAATCACAGAGGCAGAGGAGAGGCTGGTGAGGTCATGTGGTTGTCCACAGTAATTGCCGGGTTCACAGAGGTATGCAGCCAGGCCACATTTGGGCCTTTTACTTTGAGCTCTATGACAGATGGAAGCAGAGCCATGGCTTGTGGTTTTGCCAATGCACTTTACCATCAGGAGTCCTGGAGCTGGATCTATGGCAAATAGGGGATGGATATGCCCTGGGGTATGCTTGTACAATGAAGCCTATACAGTACCTTCAGAAAGCATTCACAGACCTGGACTTTTTCCACATTTTGTTATGTTACAACCTGAATTTCAAATGTATTACATTTAGATTTTTGGTCACTGGCCTACACACAATACCCCATAATGTCAAAGTGGAATTATGTTTTTAGAACATTTGACAAATTAATTAAAAATGGCAACAAGCTTAACAAGTCACATAACAAGTTGCATGGACTCACTCTGTGTGCAATAATAGTGTTTAACATGATCTTTGAATGACTACCTCATCTCTGTACCCCACACATACAATTATCTGTAAGGTTCCTCAGTCGAGCAGTGAATTTCAAATGCAGATTCAACCACAAAGACCAGGGAGGTTTTCCAATACCTCTCAAAGAAGAGCACCTATTGGTAGATGAATATCACTTTGAGCTTGGTGAAGTTATTGATGACATTTTGGATGGTGTATCAATACACCCAGTCACTACAAAGATACAGGCGTCCTTCCTAACTCAGTTGCCGGAGAGGAAGGAAACTGCTCAGAGATTTCACCATGAGGCCAATGGTGACTTTAAAACAGTTACAGAGTTTAATGGCTGAGATAGGAAAAAACTGAGGATGGATCAACAACATTGTAGTTACTCCACAATACTAACCGAACAGAAGGAAGCCTGTACAGAATACAAATATTACAGAAGAAGGGCTGGGAGGTTTTTCAGGATGAAAAATAAACAGAATGGAGCTAAGCACAGGCAAAATCCTAGAGGAAAACCTGGTTCAGTCTGCTTTCCACCAGACACTGGGAGATTAATTCAACTTTCAGCAGGACACTAACCTAAAACACAAGGCCAAATCATTATCAATTATGGGGAATGCTTTGGGGCCCTTCATTACAACTACATAACACATTCATAATCAAATCAACATAACACATTCATAAACAATACAGAGGGCATTGACCTTTCACCTTTAACCTTTGTGTCCTTCATTGTGTTACCAAACAGCCATTAACATATATATTGTTACAGGAGTGGGTCGCAGTTCTGGAGCGACCCACGCTCCGACAACCATAGGCACCTCCTCACTCACAGTCGGGACTAATTATCTGCCTATTGGTGTCACCTGTGGCTTTCTGATTCACCTGTGTATTTATGCCCTCACTTCCATGTGTTCCCTTGCTCAGTTTTCTCTGCTAGTTCCTTAATGTCAAGCAGTATGTATCAGTGTCGGATCATGTGACGGAGTTACATGTACTCGAGAAGTGTTCTCCCTGTGTCATTGTGTTTTCCAGTCAGAGTAAGTATTTCGTATTGTTTGTTGTCAGCCTGTTTTTTGGAGACCTATGTGCTCCTCACTTGTTTTCATGTATAGTCCGTTGTTTTGTATCCTGGTTTTTGGACCACCAGTAAAGATCTTTGTTTCACCATCCTTGCCTACTGCCTTCTGTCTATCCTGCACTGCACCTGGGTCACACCTCACACCAACCCTTACAATATATACTCTGAGGTTCTCTCAGAGCCCGTCAGACAAAAATGCAAACAGCCACCTCTTCTCACGGCTTGATAAAGCACTCAAGGTCAGAGTTCTACAGTAGCGGAAAATCCATCTCAAAGAAGCCATCTTCGTTTATGGAGCTACAATAACCAGATTTTAGCACCATATATAGAGTGTAGAGAGAATAGAGAGAGGATAGAGAGTTCTTGGGGGTTTTAACCCTTTGAAGCAGGAATCATTATGGAAAGAATTCAGGCATTCTTATAGTACAAACCCCCCACGACACACAACCCAATCCATTATTTATCAATGCAGATTCCCCTGCTATCGATGGTCCTTTCTGTTGAAGACTCTCATCACATTGACAGTTGAGCATTAATAAAACATAACTTCTTTGCATGATGTCGTCTTTATGCCAAACATCCACGATCAGAATGGCAGAATATTATTATCTCCTTCTTGTCTGCCACAAGGTAATCTGAAGAAAGAGTGAGCAAGGGAGACTGGTGGTGATTTCTGTTTAATTCAGAAGGCCTGCACAAGCACCTTAAATCCTGTTTCATCTAGGCACTATACAGATTCTGGTGGTGGTGGGAAGGGCCTGTGTTCCAATTTGATCAATATACGATACATACAGTTATTGTTTGGTTTTGATCAATAAAAATAACTTATTTTTATTGTTGTTGTTTTTTATTACAGTGCCACCTTTTAGATCCTGAATGTGGAAACATTTTTATGTAACGGTATGCCTTGTCTTACATCAGTAAAGAAATATCAACAGTGAGGTTATTAAAGTGAGAAAAGCCTATTTAGCAGAATGATATGTAGAAAAGCTTTTAGACCATTGAAGTAGAATAATGGTGTTTAATGTTTTATGGTGTTTTCATGGCGTTTAGATGGAACACAGCAACAACACACATGATCGTGAACAGTCGCAGCGTACACACAAAGCATTTCACCGAACCACTCACCATATACAGTACCATAATGGTTGACAGCCTGTTTCATCTAAGATGGAAGAGGTGAAATGATTAAGAATATTGTACTTGGTTGCCATGGCACTGTGGATTTGCTCATCTTGCAGAAGTGTAATCACTACAGTTTCAATGACACCCAATCACAAGGCAAAATAATAAGAAGCAGAGACATGAAGATAGTGGTGCTTGAGGGATATTTCCATGGCAACAGCAATAATAATAATCCTGATGTGCCATTCTGCTTTTTCCTGTTTTGGCTGTTGCATTGTTTTTTCTCTCTCTCTCTCTCTCTCTCTCTCTCTCTCTCTCTCTCTCTCTCTCTCTCTCTCTCTCTCTCTCTCTCTCTCTCTCTCTCTCTCTCTCTCTCTCTCTCTCTCTCTCTCTCTCTCTCTCTCTCTCTCTCTCTCTCTCTCTCTCTCTTTCTCTTCAGCAAGGCTTCATATAGTTTATTAGTCTGTCAGGCTAGTTTATGAGATGCTGTTGAAAATGCAATAACCTTGTTCCCGGCCATAATGACATGCCACATTCAGTGTTTACACAGTCCCTGAGTATAGAACAATCATCAACAAATTCATCAGTCTTCAACGCAATCTTCTATTGAATCTTGGGTAAACAAACTGATAATTACTGTAGCTAGGTTGTATGAAATTAAAGCAATAGGACGTTAAAGGCCTCCTGTAGCTCAGTTGGTAGAGCATGGTGCTTGCAACGCCAGGGTCGTGGGTTCGATTCCCCCGGGGGGCCAGTATGAAAAATGTGTGCACTCACTAACTGTAAGTCGCTCTGGATAAGAGCGTCTGCTAAATGACTAAAATGTTGAAGCTCATACAGAAATAGTTATCTCATGATGTGTTTTTTGATAATTACGTTGACTTGATATGGAAAATGTAATGGTAATGTTATTTGAGTAGGTACATTGTTTGTGTGTGTGTGTGTGTGTGTGGTGTGTGTGTGTGCACCCTGTGCATGGTTCCTTAGTATATGCTCAATGGAACAACGTCTCGCCACACTGGTTCATTCCACAGCTATGAGGCTGGTAATGACTCTACTCTGCAGTGAACCACACAAGTACCCCACCATTCACCTCAACACAGTTAGTCTAATAACCAGTGGATAGATCACTGGACTTGAATAATGTTATTCCACTAGTGAACCAATTTAGTGAACTAGTGTTCTTTAGCTGTTTGCTGGGCGTCTCATTTATTTTTATCAACTAAACTTCAGTTATTCCACTATTCAGTGGACCACAGTTATCATTTCCTGACTAAATGTTTTTCAAATCCACACTGAACCAAGAGGTTATCAAACTCATTCAGCTACTGGTATTCCACTTTCCACTTGGCAGAGAATTCTCTGAGACAGGTATTCTGACCACCCATTGTAATGGTAAACCTTGCAACTGCCCAAACAAGACCGACCACACCTTACCAGCCAAATACAGTTCAGAAAAGTGCCAGACCAAGCCATATAGATAATCTGTACCCTACTGCCAGATCCAAACCATGATATTGCTATTGTTTTCAGGGTATTTAGTTATCATAATGCAGCATCAATATCAATATCAAGACTTATCTATCAACACAGATGTCAATTTTTACATGACAACGCAGTGCTGCTTGAGCAATATGTGAAAACAAAACACATTTAACCCTTTACAGCACTTCAGCTGAAATGAAGAGTTGCTGTAAGGAGGAGAATATAAGTGTATAAACTGCAGGGTTGTAGGACTTGGGCTGATGAGAAGAGGAGGGAAGGTGGAGAAATCTCTCCAGCATGAACCCATGTGACATTATTCAATCTGATGGTGATGTGCCCCATTTAAGAGACTGAAACAATCTCACTGTGTCATTGTGTTAGAGCATTCAGGCGTTAGTGCTTACATTGTGTGTGTGTGTGTGTGTGTGTGTGTGTGTGTGTGTGTGTGGGCGCGCACGTGCATGTGTTTGATGGAATAAAGAAACATTTTAAAAAATGAATCCCCCACTCAACCGTAGGTCATTGCTATTTCGGGATCCTTGGGGCGTCCGTTCCCCATTGAAGTTTACATTTAAAATGGTTAAGGTTAGGGTTAAGGTTAGGTAAGGGTTATGGTTATGGTTATGGTTATGGTTATGGTTATGGTTATGGTTAAGGTTAAGGTTAAGGTTAGAGTTTAGGGTAGGGACATCCCAAGGACACCAGATAGCACAAACCCTCAACAGTACCATCAGGGTTACAAATCCATCTACACTGCTCAAAAAAATTAAGGGAACACTAAAATAACACATCCTAGATCTGAATGAATGAAATAATCTTATTAAATACTTTTTTCTTTACATAGTTGAATGTGCTGACAACAAAATCACACAAAAATGATCAATGGAAATCAAATTTATCAACCCATGGAGGTCTGGATTTGGAGTCACCCTCAAAATTAAAGTCGAAAACCACACTACAGGCTGATCCAACTTTGATGTAATGTCCTTAAAACAAGTCAAAATGAGGCTCAGTAGTGTGTGTGGCCTCCACCTGCCTGTATGACCTCCCTACAACGCCTGGGCATGCTCCTGATGAGGTGGCGGATGGTCTCCCGAGGGATCTCCTCCCAGACCTGGACTAAAGCATCCGCCAACTCCTGGACAGTCTGTGGTGCAACGTGGCGTTGGTGGATGGAGCGAGACATGATGTCCCAGATGTGCTCAATTGGATTCAGGTCTGGGGAACGGGCGGACCAGTCCATAGCATCAATGCCTTCGTCTTGCAGGAACTGCTGACACACTCCAGCCACATGAGGTCTAGCATTGTCTTGCATTAGGAGGAACCCAGGGCCAACCGCACCAGCATATGGTCTCACAAGGGGTCTGAGGATCTCATCTCGGTACCTAATGGCAGTCAGGCTACCTCTGGCGAGCACATGGAGGGCTGTGCGGCCCCCCAAAGAAATGCCACCCCACACCATGACTGACCCACCACCAAACCGGTCATGCTGGAGGATGTTGCAGGCAGCAGAACGTTCTCCACGGCGTCTCCAGACTCTGTCACGTCTGTCACATGTGCTCAGTGTGAACCTGCTTTCATCTGTGAAGAGCACAGGGCGCCAGTGGCAAATTTGCCAATCTTGGTGTTCTCTGGCAAATGCCAAACGTCCTGCACGGTGTTGGGCTGTAAGCACAACCCCCACCTGTGGACGTCGGGCCCTCATACCACCCTCATGGAGTCTGTTTCTGACCGTTTGAGCAGACACATGCACATTTGTGGCCTGCTGGAGGTCATTTTGCAGGGCTCTGGCAGTGCTCCTCCTGCTCCTCCTTGCACAAAGGCGGAGGTAGCGGTCCTGCTGCTGGGTTGTTGCCCTCCTACGGCCTCCTCCACGTCTCCTGGTGTACTGGCCTGTCTCCTGGTAGCTCCTCCATGCTCTGGACACTATGCTGACAGACACAGCAAACCTTCTTGCCACAGCTCGCATTGATGTGCCATCCTGGATGAGCTGCACTACCTGAGACACTTGTGTGGGTTGTAGACTCCGTCTCATGCTACCACTAGAGTGAAAGCACCGCCAGCATTCAAAAGTGACCAAAACATCAGCCAGGAAGCATAGGAACTGAGAAGTGGTCTGTGGTCACCACCTGCAAAACCAGTCCTTTATTGGGGGTGTCTTGGGGGCTAACAAAATAGCCTCCAACACTCTACTCAGCAAATTGGATGTAGTCTATCACAGTGCCATCCGTTTTGTCTCCAAAGCCCCATACACTACCCACCACTGTGACCTGTACGCTCTTGTTGGCTGGTCCTCACTACATGTTCGTCGTCAAACCCACTGGCTCCAGGCCATCTATAAATCACTGCTAGGCAAATCCCCGCCTTATCTTAGCTCATTGGTCACCATAGCAGCACCCACCCGTAGTCTGCGCTCCAGCAGGTATATCTCACTGGTCATTCCCAAAGCCAACACCTCCTTTGGCCGCCATTCCTTCCAGTTCTCTGCTGCCAATGACTGGAACGAATTGCAAAAATCTCTGAAGCTGGAGACTCTTATCTCCCTCAATAACTTTAAGCATCAGTTGTCAGAGCACCTTACCGATCACTGCACCTGTACACAGCCCATCTGAAATTAGCCCACCCAACTACCTCATCCCTATATTGTTATTTATTTTGCTCTTTTGCACCCCAGTATCTCTATTTGCACATAATCTCTTGCACATCTAGCATTCCAGTGTTAATACTATTGTAATTATTCTGCACTATAGCCTATTTATTGCCTTACCTCCATAACTTGCTACATTTGCACACACTGTATATATATTTTCTGTTGTATTTCTGACTTTATGTTTTTTACCCCATATGTAACTCTGTGTTGTTTTTATTGCACTACTTTGCTTTATCTTGGCCAGGTCGCAGTTGTAAATGAGAACCTGTTCTCAACTGGCTTACCTGGTTAAATAAAGGTTAAATAAAATAAAATAAAAAAATTGCCTATAATTTCCACCTGTTGTCTATTCCATTTGCACAACAGCATGTGAAATGTATTGTCAATCAGTGTTGCTTCCTAAGTGGACAGTTTGATTTCACAGAAGTGTGATTGACTTGGAGTTACATTGTGTTGTTTAAGTGTTCCCTTTATTTATTTGAGCAGTGTATATTGATACAGTTACATATATTACCACAAAGTCCATATTATCTACTGTATATAGCTAGTGTTTTGCGGACTGTCACTCCACATAAAGAACAATATCACATTAGTTCTAATCAAGCCAAGCATGATTTGTCTCACAATTTAAAAATGGTGACATATTAATCATATTAAAATGGTGACATATTAATCAGTGAGGTAGATAAGGAGAGATCAGTGGGGGAGACAGAGCGATGGATGAACCTTCAGAGAACTCTAATATGAACTAATGAGCCAGTCACAATCTCTGCCTCCTCTGGACAGACAGACAGGCTCACATCATGAGAAAGGCTTGTCAGTAGACTTTCTTCACTGTGGCAGGCTATATACTGCAGGGATGGTCTAGCGTAGGCTAGTGTAGAGAAAACAGGCTACTGACAAGCCATTCAGTTGTAACTGGAGGATACTTGTGCGCAATTCAAGAATATAAAGTTGGGCAAAAAGGTTCATGTGTATGAGTGTATAATGCGTATAAGGTGTTATGGAAGGTGCATTTGTGTGTGTGTGCGTACGTAAGTATATGCATGTTTATGTACTGTATGTCTGTCTTTTTGACTGTGACAGGCAGACGCCCTGTCAGATTGTGTAGTCTGCAGACAGAGTGCGACTAATGTCTGCTCCGTTTCGACAGGCTGTCCACTCCACATTGGAGAATCACAAGCCAAATTGGATTAGATCAGATGGATCTCCTTGGAAGACCTGGTTGTCAAGGTGACCGGAGGGAACCTGAACTGAGCTATCAGATCGAGCTGATGGGTTTGATCAATGGAGGACACTAAATGGGTCATACTATGCATGCACAGGAACAAAAAATAACAGAAACCGCAAAGACAATAACAACAACATCATTATCATCATCATCAACAAAAAACAACAACATCTTCAACAACAACAAAAACATCATAATCAACAACAACAACAACAACATTACCATGTTCATTATAGTGTAATTACTGTGGTGTAATACACTGTGTGCTAGCGTGTTGTAATACAAGGTATAATGTATACAGTGTAATTTAATATTATACCATATTATGACTCACAATCACAGTGCAATGTGCACAATAAAATGTACCTCAAATCAAATGCTATCAAATGCTGTTTACCTATACTGTGTGTTTGTATATCTATAGCTTATTACATATGTAGGGTCTGAATACTTATGTAAATAAGGTATTTCTGTTATTTATTTTCAATAAATTTACAAATGTTTCAAAAAACCTGTTTTTGCTTTGTCATTATGGTATTGTGTGTAGATTTATGAGGATAAAAAAAATAAAAAAAATCCATTTTAGAATAAAGCTGTAATGTAACAAATTGTGGAAAAAGTCAACGGGTCTGAATACTTTCCAAATGCACTGTATAGCTTATTACATATGTATAACATGAAGTTAAACCCGTACAACACATGACTAGCTGTACATCAATGATAAAGCATCCCCTCAGCTACAGGTAGTGACAGCCTGATACAGTATGTCAGAGCAGCACTGTAAGTATTCCAGTATGGATCAATGTGATGTAAATGTGTCTCCCTTCTCTCCGCAGTGCAGTACTGTAATAAATAGCCTGGCATGAAATAATGATGAGCTATGTGATAAGAAACCACCAGAAAAATAGTGTTGAATGATGCATGTGCCTCTGGCAAAAAATGTGCAAATTAATTCCATGTACTTGACAATCATCTATGAGGAGATTGTCAGATCACAGGAATTGTGTGTGTGTGTGTGTGTGTGTGTGTGTGTGTGTGTGTGTGTGTGTGTGTGTGTGTGTGTGTGTGTCAGAGAAAGAGAGAAAGAGAGCGATGGAGAGAGCGATAGAAGAGACAGAGAGAGACAGAGAGAGAAGAGAGAGAGAAAGAAAGAAAGAAAGAAAGAAAGAAAGAAAGAAAGAAAGAAAGAAAGAAAGAAAGAAAGAAAGAAAGAAAGAAAGAGAAAGAAAGAGAGAAAGAAAGAAGAGACAGAGAGTGATAGAGGGTGAAAGTGTGAGGGTAGCAGTACAGTGCCTTCAGAAAGAATTCATACCCCTTGACTTATTCTACATTTTGTTGTGTTACAGCCTGAATTCAAAATTGATATTTTTTTTCACCCATCCACACACAATACTCCATAATGATGAAGTGAAAAGTATTCACACCCCTGAGTCAATACATGTTAGAATCACCTTTGGCAGCGATTACAGCTGTGAGTCTTTCTGGGTAAGTCTCTATGAGCTTTGCACACCTGGATTGTACAATACTTGCCCATTGTTCTTTAAAAAATACTTCAAGCTCTGTAAAATTGGTTGTTGATCATTGCTAGCCAACCATTTTCAAGTCTTGCCATAGATATTCAAGCAGATTTCAGTCAAAACTGTGACTTGGTCTGTCACGCTGTCACGGATTTAGCCGAGGCTGCTCCTCCTCCTTGCTCGGGCAGGCTTCAGCGTTCGTCGTCCCCGGAGTACTAGCTGCCACCGATCTAGGTTTCAGCAATCATCTAGATTGGTCTGCTTTGTGTACACCTGTTTCCCATTAGTGTTGATGGTTTCCCTTTATAACCCCTGTCTGTCATTCGTTTGTTGTGTGTGATTGTTCTCCGTTTGTTTTCGGCAGGACTGTGTATTGCGGTTATTGTTCCTCCCTGTTTTGGAGGTTTTGTTGTTTTGTACTTTTCATTACGTTTATTAGTAAAGTACATCTGCCAGTCTCTCGGTGTCCTGCGCTTGACTTCGTTCACCGCATACACGTTTAACCTGACAGAATCACACACCTCACATGGAGTCAGCAGGAGCGGCGGTGCCAGCTGGATCAGTGGAGGAACGCGTTGAACAACAAGCGGCCATGATCCAGGCTCTCGGCACCGCCATGGAACGGGTGATGAGCACTATGGAGCGATGGGAAAGAGGGGGTCTGCCTACACCTCCTCCTACGATACCACCACCATCGGCATTACCCATCGCTTCTCCTCCGGGGTCCAGAGGGATTCGGCTCTCGCTCCCGAGGGCTTATGATGGCACAGCTGCCGGGTGTCAGGGTTTCCTGCTCCAGGTTGAACTCTACCTGGCAACCATCCACCCGGTGCCCTCGGGATACGAGAGCGTGTCCGCCCTCATCTCCTGTCTGTCCGGCAAGGCGCTGGAGTGGGCCAACGCCGAGTGGGTTCGACCAACTGGTGGACATGTCTATTCGCCTGGATACCCTGTTGGCTACCCGCGGACGTCCGGATTCAGGGCCGTCCATTCCATCCCCCAGCACTTCATAGCCGACGCCTATGGAGCTCGGAGGTGCTGGTGCTATGGAGACCAGGAGAGTGGCGGGAGGCCGTCCCCTGCATCAACTGTGGCCGCAGAGGACACACTGCTGGTCGGTGCTGGGGAGGGTCTCCTGGGATTCGAGACGGTAGGCAGCGCACTGATGAGTCATTCCAGGTGAGTAGGCACCCAACTCACCCAGAGCTCTCTGGTGTGCATATGTGTATTACTGTTATGTTTCCCGAGGTCTCTCCTCATTCCCAGCATAAGGCGCTAGTAGATTCAGGCGCAGCTGGGAATTTTATAGATCGCCAGTTCACCTATAAGTTAGGGATTCCTATTGTACCCGTTGATGTGCCCTTCCCCATCCATGCCCTAGATAGCCGTCCTTTGGGGTCAGGATTGATTAGGGAAGTCGCAGCACCTCTCAAGATGAAAACGCAAGAGGGCCATGAGGAGTTTATTAGTCTGTATTTGATGGATTCTCCTGTGTTTCCCGTGGGGTTGGGACTCCCCTGGTTAATGTCACATGACCCCAACATTTCATGGCAGCAGCGAGCTCTCAAGGGATGGTCTGATCAGTGTTTCGGGCGGTGTGTAGGTGTTTCCGTAGGGGCAACGACGGTGGAAAGTCCGAACCAAGTTCCCCCCATGCACATTCCACCTGAATATGCCGATTTGGCGCTCGCCTTCAGTAAAAAGAAGGCGACTCAATTACCACCTCATCGACAGGGGGATTGTGCGATAGACCTCCAAGTAGGCGCTGCGCTTCCTCGTAGTCATGTGTATCCTCTGTCTCAGGAGGAGACGGCGGCTATGGAGACATATGTCGCCGAATCTCTGGGACAGGGATACATACGGCCACCCACTTCCCCTTTGTCATCTAGTTTCTTTTTTGTGAAGAAGAAGGTTGGGGGTTTACGCCCGTGTATTGATTACCGTGGTCTCAATCAGATCACAATCAAGTACAGCTATCCTCTCCCTCTGATTGCTAGTATGACAGAGTCATTACACGGGGCGCGATTCTTCACAAAATTGGACCTCAGGAGCGCGTACAACCTGGTGCGCATTAGGGAGGGAGATGAGTGGAAGACAGCATTTAGTACAACCTCGGGTCACTATGAGAACCTTGTCATGCCATACGGTTTAATGAATGCTCCTTTAGTATTCCAATCGTTTGTGGACGAGATTTTCCGGGACTTGCATGGACAGGGTGTAGTGGTGTATATTGATGACATTCTAATATACTCCACTACACGCGCCGAGCATGTGTCCCTGGTGCGTCGGGTGCTTGGTAGACTGTTGGAGCATGACCTGTATGTGAAGGCAGAGAAGTGTCTGTTCTTCCAGGAGTCCATCTCCTTCCTGGGGCATCGGTTGTCCGCGTCAGGGGTGGAGATGGAGATTGACCGCGTTTCAGCCGTGCGTAATTGGCAGACTCCCACCACGGTGAAGGAAGTGCAGCGGTTTTTGGGTTTTGCCAATTACTACCGGAGGTTTATCTGGGGCTTTGGACAGGTAGCAGCTCCCATCACCTCCCTGCTAAAGGGGGTCCGGCGCGTCTGCAGTGGTCGGCTGAGGCGGACAGGGCGTTTAGACATCTGAAGGACCTGTTTACCTCGGCTCCGGTGCTGGCACATCCGGATCCCTCTTTGGTGTTCCAAGTTGAGGTGGATGCGTCCGAGGCTGGGATTGGTGCTGTACTATCTCAGCGCTCGGGTACGCCACCAAAACTCCGCCCCTGTGCCTTCTTCTCTAAGAAGCTCAGTCCGGCAGAGCGTAATTATGACATGGGGGACAGGGAGCTGTTGGCTGTAGTCCAAGCCCTGAAGGTGTGGAGACATTGGCTTGAGGGGGCTAACCACCCTTTTCTCATTTTGACTGACCATCGTAACCTGGAGTACATCCGGGCAGCGAGGAGGCTAAACCCTCATCAGGCAAGGTGGGCCATGTTCTTTACCAGATTTGTATTTAAACTCACCTATAGACCAGGGTCACAGAACACTAAGGCAGACGCCCTGTCCCAACTGTATGACACAGAGGAGAGGTCCATTGAGCCCACTCCCATACTTCCGGAGTCTTGTCTGGTGGCACCGGTGGTGTGGGAGGTTGATGCGGACATCGAGCGGGCGTTACGTACTGATCCTACTCCCCCACAATGTCCAGAGGATCGAAGTACGTGCCGCTCGAGGTTCGTGATCGTTTGATCTATTGGGCTCACACGTCACCCTCCTCTGGTCATCCTGGTATTGGTCGGACGGTGCACTGCCTTAGTGGGAAGTACTGGTGGCCCACTTTAGCTAAGGATGTGCAGGATTATGTTTCCTCCTGCTCGGTGTGCGCCCAGTGTAAGGCGCCTAGACACCTGCCCAGAGGGAAATTACAACCCCTACCCGTTCCACAACGGCCGTGGTCTCACCTATCGGTGGATTTTGTCACGGACCTTCCCCCCTCCCAGGGGAACACTACGATCTTGGTCGTTCTGGATCGGTTTTCAAAGGCCTGCCGTCTCATTCCTATGCCAGGTCTCCCTACAGCCCTACAAAATGCTGACACCCTGTTTACACACGTCTTCCGGCACTACGGGGTGCCTGAGGATATAGTGTCTGATCGGGGTCCCCAGTTCACCTCTAGAGTCTGGAAGGCGTTTATGGAATGTCTGGGGGTCTCGATTAGCCTTACCTCAGGTTTTCACCCCGAGAGTAATGGGCAGGTGGAGAGAGTTAACCAGGATGTGGGTAGGTTTCTGAGGTCCTATTGCCAGGACCGGCAGGGGGAGTGGTCGGTATATATCCCCTGGGCGGAGATAGCTCAAAACTCACTCCGTCACTCCTCCACTAACCTTACGCCTTTTCAGTGTGTGCTGGGTTATCAGCCGGTTCTGGCACCTTGGCATCAGAGCCAGATCGAAGCCCCTGCGGTGGACGAGTGGTTTCGGCGCTCGGAGGAGACATGGAACGCTGCACATGTCCATCTGCAACGGGCCATCAGGCGGCAGAAGGCGAGCGCCGATCGCCACCATAGTGAGGCTCCGGTGTATGCACCGGGAGATCGGGTTGGCTCTCGACCCGAAACCTGCCCCTTCGCCTGCCCTGCCGGAAGCTGGGTCGGCGGTTTGTGGGGCCATTTAAAGTCCTAAGGAGATTGAACGAGGTATGCTATAGATTACAACTGCCAATTAATTACCGCATTAACCCCTCGTTCCATGTGTCTCTCCTCAGGCCGGTGGTAGCTGGTCCACTCCAGGAGAGTGAGGTACGAGAGGTTCCTCCGCCCCCATTGGACATCGAGGGGGCTCCGGCGTACTCAGTCCGTTCCATCTTGGATTCGAGGCGTCGGATGGGGGGGCCTGCAGTATCTCGTGGAGTGGGAGGGGTACGGTCCGGAGGAACGGTGCTGGGTCCCTAGGAGAGACATCCTAGACCCCTCCATGCTGAGGGATTTCCACCGGAGTCATCCGACTCGCCCTGCTCCGCGTCCTCCTGGCTGTCCCCGAGGCCGGGGTCGGCGCACGGCTGGAGCCGCGCGTCAAGGGGGGGGTACTGTCACGGATTTAGCCGTCGCTGCTCCTCCTCCTTGCTCGGGCAGGCTTCGGCGTTCATCGTCCCCGGAGTACTAGCTGCCACCGATCTAGGTTTCAGCAATCATCTAGATTGGTCTGCTTTGTGTACACCTGTTTCCCATTAGTGTTGATGGTTTCCCTTTATAACCCCTGTCTGTCATTCGTTTGTTGTGTGTGATTGTTCTCCGTTTGTTTTCGGCAGGACTGTGTATTGCGGTTATTGTTCCTCCCTGTTTTGGAGGTTTTGTTGTTTTGTACTTTTCATTACGTTTATTAGTAAAGTACATCTGCCAGTCTCTCGGTGTCCTGCGCTTGACTTCGTTCACCGCATACACGTTTAACCTGACACACGCCCTGACTCAGGGGACGCTTAAATGTTGAGTCAGGGTGTGTATATTCTTTGTTGTGTGTTTTCTATGTTTCGATCTATTATGTGTAGATCTATGTTGGCCGGTGTGGTTCCCAATCAGAGGCAGCTGTAGCTCGTTGTCTCTGATTGGGGACCATACTTAGGCAGCCTATTGGCACTAGTGGGTTGTGGGATCTTGTTCCATGTAAGGTATGTTGTGTGTGCTACCTTGGACTTCACGTGTCGTTGGTTTATTGTTTTGTCGTGTGTTTATTCAGTGTAAATAAACATGTACGTATATCACGCTGCGCCTTGGTCTGACCCGTCAATGAACGAACGTGACATGGTCACTCATTCAGTGTCTTCTTGGTACGCATCTCCAGTGTGTATTTGGCCTTGTGTTTTAAGTTATTGTCCTGCTGTCAGGTGAATTCATCTCCCAGTGTCTGGTGGAAAAAAGACTGAATCAGGTTTTCCTCTAGCATTTTACCCGTGCTTAGCTACATTCTATTTCTTTTTTATCCTGAAAAACTCCCCAGTCCTTAACAATTACAAGCATACCCATAACAGGATGCAGCCACCACTATGCTTGGAGAGTGGTAATCAGTAATGTGTTGTATTGGATTTGCCACAAACATAACACTTTGTTTTCAGGACAGGGATATTCAATGTCTGTTTTTTTTTTTCTACCCATCTACCAATAGGTGCCCTTCTTTGAGAGGCATTGGAAAACCTCCCCGGTCTTTGAAGTTGAATCTGTGTTTGAAATTCACTGCTTGACTGAGGGACCTTACAGATAATTGTATGTGTGGGGTACAGAGATGAGGTAGTGTCACGCCCTGACTCTGGGACTCTGTTATGTTGAGCCAGGGTGTGTAGTTTCTATGTGTTTTGTGTTCTAGGTTCATATTCTAGCTCATGTGTTTCTGTGTTGGCCGGGGTGGTTCTCAATCAGAGGCAACGAGTATCAGCTGTTGCTTGTTGTCTCTGATTGGGAACCACACTTAGGCAGCCTGTTTTCCACAGTTTTTTGTGGGATCTTGTTCCGTGTATGGTTTGTGTCTGTTACCAAGGACTTCACATATCGTTTTGTTCGTGTGGTACTCCTAATAAATAAGTATGTTCGCATATCACGCTGCGCATTGGTCTAATTCCTTCGACGAACGTGACAGGTAGTCATTCAAAAATCATGTTAAACACTATTATTGTATATAGAGTGAGTCCATGCAACTTGTTATGTGACTTGTTAAGCACATTTTTACTCCTGAACTTATTTAGGCTTGCCATAATAAAGGGGTTGAATACTTATTGACTCAAGGCTTTTCATTTTTAATTAATTTGTTTTATAAAATCTAAAAACATTATTCCATTTTGACATTATGGGCTATTGTGTGTAGGCCAATGACAAAAAAAATCTATATTTAATAATATGCCATTTAGCAGACGCTTTTATCCAAAGCGACTTACAGTCATGCGTGCATACATTTTTGTGTATGGGTGGTCCCGGGGATCGAACCCACTACCTTGGTGTTACAAGCGCCGTGCTCTACCAGTTGAGCTACAGAGGACCACATTAATCAATTTTAAGTTCAGTCTGTAACACAACAAAATGTGGAAAAAGTCAAGGGGTGTGAATACTTTCTGAAGGCACTGTACATAATGAACATACTGTATTTTATCCATGTTTGCTTGGGGTGTATTGCACTGTATGAAATAAAGGAAAGATATCTTAGGATTGGTAGCCAATGACCTATTGTGCTCCAGACTCCACACTGTATTGATTAACTGGCTAATACCCTATCTTTTAATACAATTGTCTGTCTTCATCTTACAATAAATTAGTAAAGTTCTGGAGTGATTTAAATTATTTGGTCCTTCTTATGACAAGTCCATGGGCATTTTGGGCATGTAAAAAGTAGGCATTTGTGGAACGCCATTTAGTGATTTACGTTAGTGTTTTATGTTATGTTGATGTACATTCTTATCAGGGACATTGTAATACATGGAGACTCTTTGCTCTGGGGTAGTTGTAATGACATCATACATGATGAGTTAGTGCTAAGCCGAATATACATGAGAAGACCGTGCTCTAGGGTAGTTGGTAGCATTCCATGCTAATGAGGAAAAGTATTGCATTTCATGAAATGTTTATAAGGATAAACCAGTTTCCACTCAGTATCTTTCTCTCTGCACAAGGGCTATGCATTTCTAATGTAATGTCAGTGCTATGACGCAAATCATTCAAAATCAAATCAGGATTTCATGAAAAAACTGTAGCAAACCTATTTTCTTTGTTTGTGTGTGTGTGTGTGTGAGAGAGAGAGAAAGAGAGAGAGTTTATGGAGAGAATATGTGGTTTTGTGGTGTGTGGGGGAGGAGTATGCTGGTGTGCATTAATGCCATTTTGGAGGGAGAGGGTTGTGTGTGGGGGGATGGGCGAATGTAAGACTATCTATGTATGCTAAGTGTATGTTGGATGATGGTGTGTGTGTGTGTGTGTGTGTGTGTGTGTGTATGTGTGTGTATGTGCGTGTGTGTGTGTGTGTGTGTGAATGTGTGTGCGTGTGTGCGTTTGTGTGTGTGTGTGTGTGTGCGTGTGTGTGTGTAGAGTATTTTTGGGTTGCCAGAAGATTATGATCACTTGCCAGAAAATGTAAATTAGCTATTCTTCGTATTTTGGTTGTTATCAGTAACAAAAAATCTCAGAGCAGGCTCAACTTGCCCGACTGACATAAATGCCATATACAGTATATCTGTATTTCACTTAAAGAATGGGGAGGAACCAGAAAGATCAGTTTTAGGACAAAACTGGAAATGTTTTTTGTTTTTTTATCACCGGCCCAATGGGGCAACTTCAGAGCAGGCTCAACTTGCACGACTGCTAAGTTGACTTGCCCCAGGCATAAGGGCAACGTATAGTGTCAATCTCTGGTGTGTGTATGCGTGTGCATGCTTGTGTGCGTGCGTTCATGTGTGTGTGTGCATGCCTACGTCCGTGCATGTAAACAGTGACCTTGATCTGCATAAATCAAATCAAATCAAATCAAATTTACCGTGAAATGCTTACTTACAAGCCCTTAACCAACAATGCAGTTCAAGAAAGAGTTAAGAAAATATTTACCAAATAAACTAAAGTAAAAAATAATAAAAAGTAACACAATAAAATAACAATAACGAGGCTATATACAGGGGGTA